>NC_044559.1:91991845-92060574 GCF_007565055.1 Rhinopithecus roxellana | reverse complement strand
TCATGTGTGGATATTTCCTTTGTCACCGTAAGGTTCATTGCGCTATGAAATATCTAATTGCAGATTTCCAGAAAACTGTGTTAACACACAGATCACTGAGAGGAAACGTGTAACTCTGTGAGTTGCATTCACACATGGCAATGCAGTTTCTCAGAAAGCTTCTCTTTAGTTATTATGTGAGGATATTTCCTTTTTCACCATAGCCCTCAATGAGCTCCCAAATATACCTTTGCAGAATCCACGACAACAGTGTTAGCAAACTTTTCCAAGAAGGGAAGGGTGGAACTCTGTGTGATGAAGCCACACATCAGAAAGGAATCTCTCAGAAAGCTTCTCTCTAGTTATTAGGTGAGGATATTTCCTTTTTCACCATGGGCGCCTATGGGCTCCCAAATATCACTTTACAGATTCCACGAAAAGAATGATAGCAAACTGCTTCCTGAAGTCTAAGTTATAAGACTGTGAGATGAACTCACAGATCAGGAAGACGTTTCTAAAAAAGCTTCTTTCGCATTTTGAATGGATGAAATTTCCTTTATCAGCGTAGGCCTCAATGCGATCGAAAAAGCCGTTCTCAGATTCCTCAAAGACAGTGTTAATGGACTGCTCCACGAAACATAAGTGTAACTCTGTGAGATGAATTCACACATCACCAAAAGTTTCTAAGAAAGCTTCTTTCCAGTTTCAACTCTGTGGATATTTCCTTTGTCACCGTAAGGTTCATGCGATATGAGTATCTAATTGCAGATTTCCAGAAAACTGTGTAACCAAACTGATCACTGAACAGAAACGTGTAACTCTTGTGAGTGCATTCCACACATGGCAATGCAGTTCTCAGAAAGCTTCTCTTTAGTTATTATGTGAGGATATTTCCTTTTTCACCATAGCCCTCAATGAGCTCCCAAATATACCTTTGCAGAATCCAGGACAACAGTGTTAGCAAACAGTTCCAAGAATTGAAGGGTGGAACTCTGTGTGATTAAGCCACACATCTGTAAGGAATCTCTCAGAAAGCTTCTCTCTAGTTATTATGTGAGGATATTTCCTTTTTCACCATGGGCGCCTATGGGCTCCCAAATATCACTTTACAAATTCCACGAAAAGATTGTTATCAAACTGCTTCCTGAAGTCTAAGTTATAAGTTTGTGAGATGAACTCACAGATGAGAAAGACGTTTCTCAGAAAGCTTCTTTCACGTTTTGAACGGATGAAATTTCCTTTATCCGCGTAGGCCTCAATGCGATCCAAAGAAGCCATTCTCAGAGACCTCAAAGACAGTGTTAATAGACTGCTCCACGAAACATAAGTGTAACTCTGTGAGATGAATTCGCACATCACCAAGAAGTTTCTAAGAAAGCTTCTTTCTAGTTTTCATCTGTGGATATTTCCTTTGTCACCACAAGGTTCGTTGCACTATGAAGTATCTAATTGCAGATTTCCAGAAAAATGTGTTAACAAACTGATCACTGAGGAGAGACGTGTAACACTGTGAGTTGCATTCACACATGGCAATGCAGTTTCTCAGAAAGCTTCTCTTTAGTTATTATGTGAGGATATGTCCTTTTTCACCATAGCCCTCAATGAGCTCCCAAATATACCTTTGCAGAATCCACGACAACAGTGTTAGCAAACTGTTGCAAGAAGGGAAGTGTGGAACTCTTGTGATGAAGCCACACATCAGAAAGGAATCTCCCAGAAAGCTTCTCTCTGATTCTCAGTTGAGGATATTTCCTTTTTCACCATGGGCCCCTATGGGCTCCCAAATATCACTTTACAGATTCCACGAAAAGAGTGTTAGCAAACTGCTTCCTGAAGTCTAAGTTATAAGACTGTGAGATGAACTCACAGATCAGAAAGACGTTTCTCAGAAAGCTTCTTTCACATTTTGAACGAATGAAATTTCCTTTATCAGCGTAGGCCTCAATGCGATCCAAAGAAGCCATTCTCAGAGTCCTCAAAGACAGTGTTAATTGTCTGCTCCACGAAACATCAGTGTAATTCTGTGAGATGAATTCACACATCACCAAGAAGTTTCTAAGAAAGCTTCTACTAGTTTTCATCTGTGGATATTTCCTTTGTCACCGCAAGGTTCATTACACTATGAAGTATCTAATTGCAGATTTCCGGAAAACTGTGTTAACAAACTGATCACTGGGGAGAGACGTGTAACACTGTGAGGTGCATTCACACATGGCAATGCAGTTTCTCAGAAAGCTTCTCTTTAGTTATTATGTGAGGATATGTCCTTTTTCACCATAGCCCTGAATGAGCTCCCAAATATACCTTTGCAGAATCCACGACAACAGTGTTAGCAAACTGTTCCAAGAAGGGAAGGGTGGAACTCTGTGTGATGAAGCCACACATCAGAAAGGAATCTCTCAGAAAGTTTCTCTCTAGTTCTTATGTGAGGATATTTACTTTTTCACCATGGGCCCCTATGGCCTACCAAATATCACTTTACAGATTCCACGAAAAGAGTGTTAGCAAACTGCTTCCTGAAGTCTAAGTTATAGGTCTGTGAGATGAACTCACAGATCAGAAAGACGTTTCTCAGAAAGCTTCTTTCACGTTTTGAACGGATGAAATTTCCTTTATCAGCGTAGGGCTCAATGCGATCCAAAGAAGCCATTCTCAGATTCCTCAAAGACAGTGTTAATGGACTGCTCCAGGAAACATAAGTGTAACTCTGTGAGATGAATTCACACATCACCAAGAAGTTTCTAAGAAAACTTCTTTCTAGTTTTCATCTGTGGATATTTCCTTTGTCACCGCAAGGTTCATTGCGCTATGAAGTATCTAATTGCAGATTTCCAGAAAACTGTGTTAACAAACTGATCACTGAACAGAAACGTGTAACTCTGTGAGTTGCATTCACACATGGCAATGCAGTTTCTCAGAAAGCTTCTCTTTAGTTATTATGTGAAGATATTTCCTTTTTCACCATAGCCCTCAATGAGCTCCCAAATATACCTTTGCAGAATCCACGACAACAGTGTTAGCAAACTGTTGCAAGAAGGGAAGGGTGGAACTCTGTGTGATGAAGCCACACATCAGAAAGGAATCTCCCAGAAAGCTTCTCTCTACTTCTTAGTTGAGGATATTTCCTTTTTCACCATGGGCCCCTATGGGCTCCCAAATATCACTTTACAGATTCCACGAAAAGAGTGTTAGCAAACTGCTTCCTGAAGTCTAAGTTATAAGACTGTGAGATGAACTCACAGATCAGAAAGACGTTTCTCAGAAAGCTTCTTTCACATTTTGAACGAATGAAATTTCCTTTATCAGCGTAGGCCTCAATGCGATCCAAAGAAGCCATTCTCAGAGTCCTCAAAGACAGTGTTAATTGTCTGCTCCATGAAACATAAGTGTAATTCTGTGAGATGAATTCACACATCACCAAGAAGTTTCTAAGAAAGCTTCTACGAGTTTTCATCTGTGGATATTTCCTTTGTCACCGCAAAGTTCATTGCACTATGAAGTATCTAATTGCAGATTTCCGGAAAACTGTGTTAACAAACTGATCACTGGGGAGAGACGTGTAACACTGTGAGGTGCATTCACTCATGGAAATGCAGTTTCTCAGAAAGCTTCTCTTTAGTTATTATGTGAGGATATGTCCTTTTTCACCATAGCCCTGAATGAGCTCCCAAATATACCTTTGCAGAATCCACGACAACAGTGTTAGCAAACTGTTCCAAGAAGGGAAGGGTGGAAATCTGTGTGATGAAGCCACACATCAGAAAGGAATCTCTCAGAAAGCTTCTCTCTAGTTATTATGTGAAGATATTTACTTTTTCACCATGGGGCCCTATGGCCTCCCAAATATCACTTTACAGATTCCACGAAAAGAGTGTTAGCAAACTGCTTCCTGAAGTCTAAGTTATAGGTCTGTGAGATGAAGTCACAGATCAGAAAGACGTTTCTCAGAAAGCTTCTTTCACGTTTTGAACGGATGAAATTTCCTTTATCAGCATAGGGCTCAATGCGATGCAAAGAAGCCGTTCTCAGATTCCTCAAAGACAGTGTTAATGGACTGCTCCAGGAAACATAAGTGTAACTCTGTGAGATGAATTCACACATCACCAAGAAGTTTCTAAGAAAACTTCTTTCTAGTTTTCATCTGTGGATATTTCCTTTGTCACCGCAAGGTTCATTGCGCTATGAAGCATCTAATTGCAGATTTCCAGAAAACTGTGTAAACAAACTGATCACTGAACAGAAACGTGTAACTCTGTGAGTTGCATTCACACATGGCAATGCAGTTTCTCAGAAAGCTTCTCTTTAGTTATTATGTGAAGATATTTCCTTTTTCACCATAGCCCTCAATGAGCTCCCAAATATACCTTTGCAGAATCCACGACAACAGTGTTAGCAAACAGTTCCAAGAATTGAAGGGTGGAACTCTGTGTGATTAAGCCACACATCTGAAAGGAATCTCTCAGAAAGCTTCTCTCTAGTTATTATGTGAGGATATTTCCTTTTTCACCATGGGCGCCTAAGGGCTCCCAAATATCACTTTACAAATTCCACGAAAAGAGTGTTAGCAAACTGCTTCCTGAAGTCTAAGTTATAAGTTTGTGAGATGAACTCACAGATCACAAAGACGTTTCTCAGAAAGCTTCTTTCACGTTTTGAACGGATGAAATTTCCTTTATCCGCGTAGGCCTCAATGCGATCCAAAAAGCCGTTCTCAGATTCCTCAAAGACAGTGTTAATGGACTGCTCCACGAAACATAAGTGTAACTCTGTGAGATGAATTCACACATCACCAAGAAGTTTCTAAGAAAGCTTCTTTCTAGTTTTCATTTGTGGATATTTCCTTTGTCACCGTAAGGTTCATTGCGCTATGAAGTATCTAATTGCAGATTTCCAGAAAACTGTGTTAACAGACTGATCACTGAGGAGAAACGTGTAAGTCTCTGAGTTGCATTCACACATGGCAATGCACTTTCTCAGATAGCTTCTCTTTAATTATTATGTGAGGATATTTCCTTTTTACCATAGCCCTCAATGAGCTCCCAAATATACCTTTGCAGAATCCACGACAACAGTGTTAGCAAACTGTTCCAAGAAGGGAAGGGTGGAACTCTGTGTGATGAAGTCACACATCAGAAAGGAATCTCTCAGAAAGCTTCTCTCTATTTATTATGTGAGGATATTTACTTTTTATCCACGGGCCCCTATGGGCTCCCAAATATCACTTTAGAGATTCCCTGAAAAGAGTGTTAGCAAACTGCTTCCTGAAGTCTAAGATATAAGTCTGTGAGATGAACTCACAGATCAGAAAGACGTTTCTCAGAAAGCTTCTTTCACGTTTTGAACGGATGAAATTTCCTTTATCAGCGTAGGCCTCAATGCGATCCAAAGGAACCGTTCTCAGATTCCTCAAAGACAGTGTTAATTGTCTGCTCCACGAAACATAAGTGTAATTCTGTGAGATGAATTCACACATCCCCAAGAAGTTTCTAAGAAAGCTTCTTCTAGTTTTCATCTGTGGATATTTCCTTTGTCACCGTAATGTTCATTGCGCTATGAAATATCTAATTGCAGATTTCCAGAAAACTGTGTTGACAAACTGATCACTGAGGAGAAACGTGTAACTCTGTGAGTTGCATTCACACATGGCAATGCAGTTTTCAGAAAGCTTCTCTTTAGTTATTATGTGAGGATATTTCCTTTTTCAACATAGCCCTTAATGAGCTCCCAAATATACCTTTGCAGAATCCACGACAACAGTGTTAGGAAACTGTTCCAAGAAGGGAAGGGTGGAACTCTGTGTGATGAAGCCACACATCAGAAAGGAATCTCTCAGAAAGCTTCTCTCTAGGTATTAGGTGAGGATATTTACTTTTTCACCATGCGCCCCTATGGGCTCCCAAATATCACTTTACAGATTCCAAGAAAAGAGTGTTAGCAAACTGCTTCCTGAAGTCTAAGTTATAAGTCTGTGAGATAAACTCACAGATCAGAAAGAAGTTTCTCAGAAAGCTTCTTTCACGTTTTGAACGGATGAAATTTCCTTTATCAGAGTAGGCCTCATGCGATCCAAAGAAGCCGTTCTCAGATTCCTCAAAGACAGTGTTAATGGACTGCTCCACGAAACATAAGTGTAACTCTGTGAGATGAATTCACACATCACCAAGAAGTTTCTAAGAAAGCTTCTTTCTAGTTTTCATCTGTGGATATTTCCTTTGTCACCGTAAGGTTCATTGCGCTATGAAGTATCTCATTGCAGATTTCCAGAAAACTGTGTTAACAAACTGATCACTGAGGAGAAACGTGTTACTCTGTGAGTTGCACTCACAAATGGCAATGCAGTTTCTCAGATAGCTTCTCTTTAGTTATTATGTGAGGATATTTCCTTTTTCACCATAGCCCTCAATGAGCTCCTAAATATACCTTTGCAGAATCCACGACAACAGTGTTAGCAAACAGTTCCAAGAATTGAAGGGTGGAACTCTGTGTGATTAAGCCACACATCTGTAAGGAATCTCTCAGAAAGCTTCTCTCTAGTTATTATGTGAGGATATTTCCTTTTTCACCATGGGCGCCTATGGGCTCCTAAATATCACTTTACAAATTCCACGAAAAGAGTGTTAGCAAACTGCTTCCTGAAGTCTAAGTTATAAGTTTGTGAGATGAACTCACAGATGAGAAAGTCGTTTCTCAGATAGCTTCTTTCACGTTTTGAACGGATGAAATTTCCTTTATCTGCGTAGGCCTCAATGCGATCCAAAGAAGCCATTCTCAGAGACCTCAAAGACAGTGTTAATAGACTGCTCCACGAAACATAAGTGTAACTCTGTGAGATGAATTCGCACATCACCAAGAAGTTTTTAAGAAAGCTTCTTTCTAGTTTTCATCTGTGGATATTTCCTTTGTCACCGTAAGGTTCATTGCGCTATGAAGTATCTAATTGCAGATTTCCAGAAAACTGTGTTAACAAACTGATCACTGAGGAGAGACGTGTACCACTGTGAGTTGCATTCACACATGGCAATGCAGTTTCTCAGAAAGCTTCTCTTTAGTTTTTATGTGAGGATATTTCCTTTTTCACCATAGCCCTCAATGAGCTCCCAAATATACCTTTGCACAATCCATGACAATAGTGATAGGAAACGGTTCCAAGAAGGGAAGGGTGGAACTCTGTGTGATGAAGCCACAGATCAGAAATGAATCTCTCAGAAATCTTCTCTCTAGTTATTATGTGAGGATATTTCCTTTTTCTCCAAGGGCCCCTATGGGCTCCCAAATATCACTTTACAGATTCCACGAAAAGAGTGTTAGCAAACTGCTTCCTGAAGTCTAAGTTATAAGACTGTGAGATGAACTCACAGATCAGAAATACGTTTCTCAGAAAGCTTCTTTCACGTTTTGAACGGATGAAATTTCCTTTATCAGCGAAGGCCTCAATGCGAACCAAAGAAGCCGTTCTCAGATTCCTCAAAGACAGTGTTAATGGACTGCTCCACGAAACATAAGTGTAACTCTGTGAGATGAATTCACACATCGCCAAGAAGTTTCTATGAAAGCTTCTTTCTAGTTTTCATCTGTGGATATTTCCCTTGTCACCGTAAGGTTCATTGCGCTATGAAGTATCTAATTGCAGATTTCCAGAAAACTGTGTTAACAAACTGATCACTGAAGAGAAACGTGTAACTCTGTGAGTTGCATTCACACATGGCAATGCAGTTTCTCGGAAAGCTTCTCTTTAGTTATTATGTGAGGATATTTCCTTTTTCACCAGAGACCTCAATGAGCTCCGAAATATACCTTTGCAGAATCCTCGACAACAGTGTTAGCAAACTGTTCCAAGAAGGGAAGGGTGGAACTCTGTGTGATGAAGCCACACATCAGAAAGGAATCTCTCAGAAAGCTTCTCTCTAGTTATTAGGTGAGGATATTTCCTTTTTCACCATGGTCCCCTATGGTCTCCCAAATATCTCCTTACAGATTCCACGAAAAGAGTGTTAGCAAACTGCTTCCTGAAGTCTAATTTATAATTCTGTGAGATGAACTCACGGATCGGAAAGACGTTTCTCAGAACGCTTTTTCACGTTTTGAGCGGATGAAATTTCCTTTATCAGCGTAGGCCTCAATGCGATCCAAAGAAGCCGTTCTCAGATTCCTCAAAGACAGTGTTAATGGACTGCTCCACGAAACATAAGTGTAACTCTGTGAGATGAATTCACACATCCCCAAGATGTTTCTAAGAATGCTTCTTTCTAATGTTCATCTGTGGATATTTCCTCTGTCACCGTAAGGTTCATTGCGCTATGAAGTATCTAATTGCAGATTTCCAAAAAAGTGTGTTAACAAACTGATCACTGAAGAGAAACGTGTAACTCTGTGAGTTGCATTCACATATGGCAATGCAGTTTCTCAGAAAGCTTCTCTTTAGTTATTATGTGAGGATATTTCCTTTTTCACCATAGCTCTCAATGAGCTCCCAAATATACCTTTACAGAATTCACGACAACAGTGTTAGCAAACTGTTCCAAGAAGGCAAGGGGGGAACTCTGTGTGATGAAGCCACACATCAGAAAGAAATCTCTCATAAAGCTTCTCTCTGGTTATTATGTGAGGATATTTCCTTTTTCACCATGGGCCCCTATGGGCTCCCAAATATCCCTTTACAGATTCCACGAAAAGAGTGTTAGCAAACTGCTTCCTGAAGTCTAAGTTATAAGTCTGTGAGATGAGCTCACAGAACAGAAAGACGTTTCTCAGAAAGCTTCTTTCACGTTTTGAACGGATGAAATTTCCTTTATTAGCGTAGGCCTCAATGCGATCCAAAGAAGCCGTTCTCAGATTCCTCAAAGACAGTGTTAATGGACTGCTCCACGAAACATAAGTGTAACTCTCTGAGATGAATTCACACATCACCAAGAAGTTTCTAAGAAAGCTTCTTTCTAGTTTTCATCTGTGGATATTTCCTTTGTCACCGTAAGGTTCATTGCGCTATGAAGTATCTAATTGCAGATTTCCAGAAAACTGTGTTAACAAACTGATCACTGAAGAGAAACGTGTAACTCTGTGAGTTGCATTCACACATGGCAATGCAGTTTCTCGTAAAGCGTCTCTTTAGTTATTATATGAGGATACTTCCTTTTTCACCATAGCCCTCAATGAGCTCCCAAATATACCTTTGCAGAATCCACGACAAGCAGGTGTTACCAAACTGTTCCAAGAAGGGAAGGGTGGAACTCTGTGTGATGAAGCCACACATCAGAAAGGAATCTCTCAGAAAGCTTCTCTCTAGTTATTATGTGAGGATATTTCCTTTTTCACCATGGGCCCCTATGGGCTCCCAAATATCCCTTTACCGATTCCACGAATAGAGTGTTAGCAAACTGCTTCCCGAAGTCTAAGTTATATGTCTGTGAGATGAACTCACAGAACAGAAAGACGTTTCTCAGAAAGCTTCTTTCACGTTTTGAATGGATGAAATTTCCTTTATCAGCGTAGGGCTCAATGCGATCCAAAGAAGCCGTTCTCAGATTCCTCAAAGACAGTGTTAATGGACTGCGACACGAAACATCAGTGTAACTCTGAGAGATGAATTCACACATCACCAAGAAGTATCTAGGACAGCTTCTTTCTAGTTTTCATCTGTGGATATTTCCTTTGTCACCGTAAGGTTCATTGCGATATGAAGTATCTAATTGCAGATTTCCAGAAAACTGTGTTAACAAACTGATCACTGAGGAGAAACGTGTAACTCTGTGAGTTGCATTCACACATGGCAATGCACTTTCTCAGACAGCTTCTCTTTAGTTATTATGTGAGGATATTTCCTTTTTCACCATAGCCCTCAATGAGCTCCCAAATATACCTTTGCAGAATCCACGAAAACAGTGTCAGCAAACTGTTCCAAGAAGGGAAGGGTGGAACTCTGTGTGCTGAAGCCACACATCAGAAAGGAATCTCTCAGAAAGCTTCTCTCTACTTCTTAGTTGAGGATATTTCCTTTTTCACCATGGGCCCCTATGGGCTCCCAAATATCACTTTGCAGATTCCACGAAAAGAGTGTTAGCAAACTGCTTCCTGAAGTCTAAGTTATGTCTGTGAGATGAACTCACAGATCAGAAATACTTTTCTCAGAAAGCTTCTTTCACGTTTTGAACGGATGAAATTTCCTTTATCAGCGTAGGGCTCCATGCGATCCAAAGAAGCCGTTCTTAGATTCCTCAAAGACAGTGTTAATTGACTGCTCCAGGAAACATAAGTGTAACTCTGTGAGATGAATTCACACATCACCAAGAAGTTTCTAAGAAAACTTCTTTCTAGTTTTCATCTGTGGATATTTCCTTTGTCACCGTAAGGTTCATTGCGCTATGAAGTATCTAATTGCAGATTTCCAGAAAACTGTGTTGACAAACTGATCACTGAAGAGAAACGTGTAACTCTGTGAGTTGCATTCACACATGGCAATGCAGTTTATCAGAAAGCTTCTCTTTATTTATTATGTGAGGATATTTCCTTTTTCACCATAGCCCTCAATGAGCTCCCAAATATACCTTTGCAGAATTCACGACAACAGTGTTAGCAATCTGTTCCAAGAACGGAAGGGTGGAACTCTGTGTTATGAAGCCACACATCAGAAAGGAATCTCTCAGAAAGCTTCTCTCTAGTTATTAGATGAGGATATTTCCTTTTTCATCATGGGCCCCAATGGGGTCCGAATTATCACTTTACAGATTCCACGAAAATATTGTTAGCAAACTGCTTCCTGAAGACTAAATTATAAGTCTGTGAGATGAACTCACAGATCAGAAAGAAGTTTATCACGAAGCTTCCTTCACGTTTTGAACGGAGGAAATTTCCTTTACCAGCGTAGGCCTCAATGCAATCCAAAGAAGCCGTTCTCAGATTCCTCAAAGACAGTGTTAATGAACTGCTCCACGAAACATAAGTGTAACTCTGTGAGATGAATTCACACACCACCAAGAAGTTTCTAAGAAAGCTTCTTTCTAGTTTTCATCTGTGGATATTTCCTTTGTCACCGTAAGGTTCATTGCGCTATGAAGTATCTAATTGCAGATTTCCAGAAAACTGTGTAAACAAACTGATCACTGAGGAGAAACGTGTAACTCTGTGAGTTGCATTCACACATGGCAATGCAGTTTCTCAGAAAACTTCTCTTTAGTTATTATGTGAGGATATTTGCTTTTTCACCATAGCACTCAATGAGCTCCCAAATATACCTTTGCAGAATCCACGACAACAGTGTTAGCAAACTGTTCCAAGAATTGAAGGGTGGAACTCAGTGTGATGAAGCCACACATCAGAAAGGATTCTCTCAGAAAGCTTCTCTCTAGTTATTATGTGAGGATATTTCCTTTTTCACCATGGGCCCTTATGGGCTCCCAAATATCACTTTACAGATTCCACGAAAAGATTGTTAGCAAACTGCTTCCTGAATTCTAAGTTATAGGTCGGTGAGATGAACTCACAGATCAGAAAGACGTTTCTCAGAAAGCTTCTTTCACGTTTTGAACGGATGAAATTTCCTTTATCAGCGTAGTGCTCAATGCGATCCAAAGAAGCCGTTCTCAGCTTCCTCAAAGTCAGTGTTAATGGACTGCTCCAGGAAACATAAGTGTAACTCTGTGAGATGAATTCACACATCACCAAGAAGTTTCTAAGAAAGCTTCTTTCTAGTTTTCATCTGTGGATATTTCCTTTGTCACCGTAAGGTTCATTGCTCTATGAAGTATCTAATTGCAGATAGCCAGAAAACTGTGTTAACAAACTGATCACTGAGGAGAAACGTGTAACTCTGTGAGTTGCATTCACACATGGCAATGCAGTTTCTCGGAAAGCTTCTCTTTAGTTATTATGTGAGGATATTTTCTTATTCACCATAGCTCTCAATGAGCTCCCAAATATACCTTTGCAGAATCCATGACAATAGTGGTAGGAAACGGTTCTAAGAAGGGAAGGTTGGAACTCTGTGTGATGAAGCCACAGATCAGAAAGGAATCTCTCAGAAATCTTCTCTCTAGTTATTATGTGAGGATATTTCCTTTTTCTCCAAGGGCCCCTATGGGCTCCCAAATATCACTTTACAGATTCCACGAAAAGAGTGTTAGCAAACTGCTTCCTGAAGTCTAAGTTATAAGTCTGTGAGAGGAACTCACAGATCACAAAGACGTTTCTCAGAAAGCTTATTTCACGTTTTGAACGGATGTAATTTCCTTTATCAGCGAAGGCCTCAATGCGATCCAAAGAAGCCGTTCTCAGATTCCTCAAAGACAGTGGTAATGGACTGCTCCACGAAACGTAAGTGTAACTATGTGAGATGAATTCACACATCACCAAGAAGTTTCTACGAAAGCTTCTTTCTAGTTTTCATCTGTGGATATTTCCCTTGTCACCGTAAGGTTCATTGCGCTATGAAGTATCTAATTGCAGATTTCCAGAAAACTGTGTTAACAAACTGATCACTGAGGAGAAACGTGTAACTCTGTGAGTTGCATTCACACATGGCAATCCAGTTTCTCGGAAAGCTTCTCTTTAGTTATTATGTGAGGATATTTCCTTTTTCACCAGAGACCTCAATGAGCTCCGAATTATACCTTTGCAGAATCCACGACAGCAGTGTTAGCAAACTGTTCCAAGAAGGGAAGGGTGGAACTCTGTGTGATGAAGCCACACATCAGAAAGGAATCTCTCAGAAAGCTTCTCTCTAGTTATTAGGTGAGGATATTTACTTTTCCACCATGGGCCCCTATGGGCTCCCAAATATCTCTTTACAGATTCCACGAAAAGAGTGTTAGCAAACTGCTTCCTGAAGTCTAAGTTATAAGTCTGTGAGATGAACTCACAGATCGGAAAGACGTTTCTCAGAACGCTTCTTTCACGTTTTGAACGGATGAAATTTCCTTTATCAGCGTAGGCCTCAAGGCGATCCAAAGAAGCCGTTCTCAGATTCCTCAAAGACAGTGTTAATGGACTGCTCCACGAAACATAAGTGTAACTCTGTGAGATGAATTCACACATCCCCAAGATGTTTCTAAGAATGCTTCTTTCTAATGTTCATCTGTGGATATTTCCTCTGTCACCGTAAGGTTCATTGCGCTATGAAGTATCTAATTGCAGATTTCCAAAAAAGTGTGTTAACAAACTGATCACTGAAGAGAAACGTGTAACTCTGTGAGTTGCATTCACATATGGCAATGCAGTTTCTCAGAAAGCTTCTCTTTAGTTATTATGTGAGGATATTTCCTTTTTCACCATAGCTCTCAAGGAGCTCCCAAATATACCTTTACAGAATTCACGACAACATTGTTAGCAAACTGTTCCAAGAAAGCAAGGGGGGAACTCTGTGTGATGAAGCCACACATCAGAAAGAAATCTCTCATAAAGCTTCTCTCTGGTTATTATGTGAGGATATTTCCTTTTTCACCATGGGCCCCTATGGGCTCCCAAATATCCCTTTACAGATTCCACGAAAAGAGTGTTAGCAAACTGCTTCCTGAAGTCTAAGTTATAAGTCTGTGAGATGAGCTCACAGAACAGAAAGACGTTTCTCAGAAAGCTTCTTTCACGTTTTGAACGCATGAAATTTCCTTTATCAGCGTAGGCTTCAATGCGATCCAAAGAAGCCGTTCTCAGATTCCTCAAAGACAGTGTTAATGGACTGCTCCACGAAACATAAGTGTAACTCTCTGAGATGAATTCACACATCACCAAGAAGTTTCTAAGAAAGCTTCTTTCTAGTTTTCATCTGTGGATATTTCCTTTGTCACCGTAAGGTTCATTGCGCTATGAAGTATCTAATTGCAGATTTCCAGAAAACTGTGTTAACAAACTGATCACTGAAGAGAAACGTGTAACTCTGTGAGTTGCATTCACACATGGCAATGCAGTTTCTCGTAAAGCGTCTCTTTAGTTATTATATGAGGATACTTCCTTTTTCACCATAGCCCTCAATGAGCTCCCAAATATACCTTTGCAGAATCCACGACAGCGGTGTTACCAAACTGTTCCAAGAAGGGAAGGGTGGAACTCTGTGTGATGAAGCCACACATCAGAAAGGAATCTCTCAGAAAGCTTCTCTCTAGTTATTATGTGAGGATATTTCCTTTTTCACCATGGGCCCCTATGGGCTCCCAAATATCCCTTTACCGATTCCACGAATAGAGTGTTAGCAAACTGCTTCCCGAAGTCTAAGTTATATGTCTGTGAGATGAACTCACAGAACAGAAAGACGTTTCTCAGAAAGCTTCTTTCACGTTTTGAATGGATGAAATTTCCTTTATCAGCGTAGGGCTCAATGCGATCCAAAGAAGCCGTTCTCAGATTCCTCAAAGACAGTGTTAATGGACTGCGACACGAAACATCAGTGTAACTCTGAGAGATGAATTCACACATCACCAAGAAGTATCTAGGACAGCTTCTTTCTAGTTTTCATCTGTGGATATTTCCTTTGTCACCGTAAGGTTCATTGCGATATGAAGTATCTAATTGCAGATTTCCAGAAAACTGTGTTAACAAACTGATCACTGAGGAGAAACGTGTAACTCTGTGAGTTGCATTCACACATGGCAATGCACTTTCTCAGACAGCTTCTCTTTAGTTATTATGTGAGGATATTTCCTTTTTCACCATAGCCCTCAATGAGCTCCCAAATATACCTTTGCAGAATCCACGAAAACAGTGTCAGCAAACTGTTCCAAGAAGGGAAGGGTGGAACTCTGTGTGCTGAAGCCACACATCAGAAAGGAATCTCTCAGAAAGCTTCTCTCTACTTCTTAGTTGAGGATATTTCCTTTTTCACCATGGGCCCCTATGGGCTCCCAAATATCACTTTGCAGATTCCACGAAAAGAGTGTTAGCAAACTGCTTCCTGAAGTCTAAGTTATGTCTGTGAGATGAACTCACAGATCAGAAATACTTTTCTCAGAAAGCTTCTTTCACGTTTTGAACGGATGAAATTTCCTTTATCAGCGTAGGGCTCCATGCGATCCAAAGAAGCCGTTCTTAGATTCCTCAAAGACAGTGTTAATTGACTGCTCCAGGAAACATAAGTGTAACTCTGTGAGATGAATTCACACATCACCAAGAAGTTTCTAAGAAAACTTCTTTCTAGTTTTCATCTGTGGATATTTCCTTTGTCACCGTAAGGTTCATTGCGCTATGAAGTATCTAATTGCAGATTTCCAGAAAACTGTGTTGACAAACTGATCACTGAAGAGAAACGTGTAACTCTGTGAGTTGCATTCACACATGGCAATGCAGTTTATCAGAAAGCTTCTCTTTATTTATTATGTGAGGATATTTCCTTTTTCACCATAGCCCTCAATGAGCTCCCAAATATACCTTTGCAGAATTCACGACAACAGTGTTAGCAATCTGTTCCAAGAACGGAAGGGTGGAACTCTGTGTTATGAAGCCACACATCAGAAAGGAATCTCTCAGAAAGCTTCTCTCTAGTTATTAGATGAGGATATTTCCTTTTTCATCATGGGCCCCAATGGGGTCCGAATTATCACTTTACAGATTCCACGAAAATATTGTTAGCAAACTGCTTCCTGAAGACTAAATTATAAGTCTGTGAGATGAACTCACAGATCAGAAAGAAGTTTATCACGAAGCTTCCTTCACGTTTTGAACGGAGGAAATTTCCTTTACCAGCGTAGGCCTCAATGCAATCCAAAGAAGCCGTTCTCAGATTCCTCAAAGACAGTGTTAATGAACTGCTCCACGAAACATAAGTGTAACTCTGTGAGATGAATTCACACACCACCAAGAAGTTTCTAAGAAAGCTTCTTTCTAGTTTTCATCTGTGGATATTTCCTTTGTCACCGTAAGGTTCATTGCGCTATGAAGTATCTAATTGCAGATTTCCAGAAAACTGTGTAAACAAACTGATCACTGAGGAGAAACGTGTAACTCTGTGAGTTGCATTCACACATGGCAATGCAGTTTCTCAGAAAACTTCTCTTTAGTTATTATGTGAGGATATTTGCTTTTTTCACCATAGCACTCAATGAGCTCCCAAATATACCTTTGCAGAATCCACGACAACAGTGTTAGCAAACTGTTCCAAGAATTGAAGGGTGGAACTCAGTGTGATGAAGCCACACATCAGAAAGGATTCTCTCAGAAAGCTTCTCTCTAGTTATTATGTGAGGATATTTCCTTTTTCACCATGGGCCCTTATGGGCTCCCAAATATCACTTTACAGATTCCACGAAAAGATTGTTAGCAAACTGCTTCCTGAATTCTAAGTTATAGGTCGGTGAGATGAACTCACAGATCAGAAAGACGTTTCTCAGAAAGCTTCTTTCACGTTTTGAACGGATGAAATTTCCTTTATCAGCGTAGTGCTCAATGCGATCCAAAGAAGCCGTTCTCAGCTTCCTCAAAGTCAGTGTTAATGGACTGCTCCAGGAAACATAAGTGTAACTCTGTGAGATGAATTCACACATCACCAAGAAGTTTCTAAGAAAGCTTCTTTCTAGTTTTCATCTGTGGATATTTCCTTTGTCACCGTAAGGTTCATTGCTCTATGAAGTATCTAATTGCAGATAGCCAGAAAACTGTGTTAACAAACTGATCACTGAGGAGAAACGTGTAACTCTGTGAGTTGCATTCACACATGGCAATGCAGTTTCTCGGAAAGCTTCTCTTTAGTTATTATGTGAGGATATTTTCTTATTCACCATAGCTCTCAATGAGCTCCCAAATATACCTTTGCAGAATCCATGACAATAGTGGTAGGAAACGGTTCTAAGAAGGGAAGGTTGGAACTCTGTGTGATGAAGCCACAGATCAGAAAGGAATCTCTCAGAAATCTTCTCTCTAGTTATTATGTGAGGATATTTCCTTTTTCTCCAAGGGCCCCTATGGGCTCCCAAATATCACTTTACAGATTCCACGAAAAGAGTGTTAGCAAACTGCTTCCTGAAGTCTAAGTTATAAGTCTGTGAGAGGAACTCACAGATCACAAAGACGTTTCTCAGAAAGCTTATTTCACGTTTTGAACGGATGTAATTTCCTTTATCAGCGAAGGCCTCAATGCGATCCAAAGAAGCCGTTCTCAGATTCCTCAAAGACAGTGGTAATGGACTGCTCCACGAAACGTAAGTGTAACTATGTGAGATGAATTCACACATCACCAAGAAGTTTCTACGAAAGCTTCTTTCTAGTTTTCATCTGTGGATATTTCCCTTGTCACCGTAAGGTTCATTGCGCTATGAAGTATCTAATTGCAGATTTCCAGAAAACTGTGTTAACAAACTGATCACTGAGGAGAAACGTGTAACTCTGTGAGTTGCATTCACACATGGCAATCCAGTTTCTCGGAAAGCTTCTCTTTAGTTATTATGTGAGGATATTTCCTTTTTCACCAGAGACCTCAATGAGCTCCGAATTATACCTTTGCAGAATCCACGACAGCAGTGTTAGCAAACTGTTCCAAGAAGGGAAGGGTGGAACTCTGTGTGATGAAGCCACACATCAGAAAGGAATCTCTCAGAAAGCTTCTCTCTAGTTATTAGGTGAGGATATTTACTTTTCCACCATGGGCCCCTATGGGCTCCCAAATATCTCTTTACAGATTCCACGAAAAGAGTGTTAGCAAACTGCTTCCTGAAGTCTAAGTTATAAGTCTGTGAGATGAACTCACAGATCGGAAAGACGTTTCTCAGAACGCTTCTTTCACGTTTTGAACGGATGAAATTTCCTTTATCAGCGTAGGCCTCAAGGCGATCCAAAGAAGCCGTTCTCAGATACCTCAAAGACAGTGTTAATGGACTGCTCCACGAAACATAAGTGTAACTCTGTGAGATGAATTCAAACATCACCAAGATGTTTCTAAGAATGCTTCTTTCTAATGTTCATCTGTGGATATTTCCTCTGTCACCGTAAGGTTCATTGCGCTATGAAGTATCTAATTGCAGATTTCCAGAAAACTGTGTTAACAAACTGATCACTGAAGAGAAACGTGTAACTCTGTGAGTTGCATTCACATATGGCAATGCAGTTTCTCAGAAAGCTTCTCTTTAGTTATTATGTGAGGATATTTCCTTTTTCACCATAGCTCTCAAGGAGCTCCCAAATATACCTTTACAGAATTCACGAAAACAGTGCTAGCAAACTGTTCCAAGAAAGCAAGGGGGGAACTCTGTGTGATGAAGCCACACATCAGAAAGAAATCTCTCAGAAAGCTTTTCTCTGGTTATTATGTGAGGATATTACCTTTTTCACCATGGGCCCCTAAGGGCTCCCAAATATCACTTTACAGATTCCACGAAAAGAGTGTTAGCAAACTGCTTCCTGAAGTCTAAGTTATAAGTCTGTGAGATGAACTCACAGATCAGAAAGAAGGTTATCACAAAGCTTCCTTCACGTTTTGAACGGATGAAATTTCCTTTATCAGCGAAGGCCTCAATGCGATCCAAAGAAGCCGTTCTCAGATTTCTCAAAGACAGTGTTAGTGGACTGCTCCACGAAACATAAGTGTATCTCTGTGAGATGAATTCACACATTACTAAGAAGTTTCTAAGAAAGCTTCTTTCTCGTTTTCATCTGTGGATATTTCCTTTGTCACCGTAAGGTTCATTGCGCTATGAAGTATCTAATTGCAGATTTCCAGAAAACTGTGTTAACAAACTGATCACTGAGGAGAAACGTGTAACTCTGTGAGTTGCATTCACACATGGCAATGCAGTTTCTCAGAAAGCTTCTCTTTAGTTATTATGTGAGGATATCTCCTTTTTCACCATAGCCCTGAAAGAGCTCCCAAATATAACTATGAAGAATCTACGACAGCAGTGTTACCAAACTGTTCCAAGAAGGGAAGGGTGGAATTCTGTGTGATGAAGCCAAACATCAAAAAGGAATCTCTCAGAAAGCTTCTCTCTACTTATTAGGTGAGGATATTTCCCTTTTCACCATGGGACCCTATGGGCTCCCAAATATCACTTTACACATTCCACGAAAAGAGTGTTAGCAAACTGCTTCCTGAAGTCTAAGTTATAAGTCAGTGAGATGAACTCACAGATCAGAAAGTCGTTTCTCAAAAAGCTTCTTTCACGTTTTGAACGGATGAAATTTCCTTTATCAGCGAAGGCCTCAATGCGATCCAAAGAAGCCGTTCTCAGATTCCTCAAAGACAGTGTTAATGGACTGCTCCACGAAACATAAGTGTAACTCAGTGAGATGAATTCACACATCACCAAGAAGTTTCTAAGGAAGCTTCTTTGTGGTTTTCATCTGTGGATATTTCCTCTGTCACCGTAAGGTTCATTGCGATATGAAGTATCTAATTGCAGATTTCCAGAAAACTGTGTTAACAAACTGATCACTGAGGAGAAACGTGTAACTCTGTGAGTTGGATTCACACATGGCAATGCAGTTTCTCGTAAAACGTCTCTTTAGTTATTATGTGAGGATATTTCCTTTTTCACCATAGCCCTCAATGAGCTCCCAAATATACCTTTGCAGAATCCACGACAGCGGTGTTACCAAACTGTTCCAAGAAGGGAAGGGTGGAACTCTGTGTGATGAAGCCACACATCAGAAAGGAATCTCTCAGAAAGATTCTCTCTAGTTATTATGTGAGGATATTTCCTTTTTCACCATGGGCCCCTATGGGCTCCCAAATATCCCTGTACAGATTCCACGAAAAGAGTGTTAGCAAACTGCTTCCTGAAGTCTAAGTTATAAGTCCGTGAGATGAACTCACAGAACAGAAAGACGTTTCTCAGAAAGCTTCTTTCACGTTTTGAACGCATGAAATTTCCTCTATCAGCGTAGGCCTCAATGCGATCCAAGGAAGCCGTTCTCAGATTCCTCAAAGACAGTGTTAATGGACTGCTACACGAAACATAAGTGTAACTCTCTGAGATGAATTCACACACCACCAAGAAGTTTCTAAGAAAGCTTCTTTCTAGTTTTCATCTGTGGATATTTCCTTTGTCACCGTAAGGTTCATTGCGCTATGAAGTATCTAATTGCAGATTTACAGAAAACTGTGTTAACAAACTGATCACTCAGGAGAAACGTGTAACTCTGTGAGTTGCATTCACACATGGCAATGCAGTTTCTCAGAAAGCTACTCTTTAGTTATAATGTGAGGATATTTCCTTTTTCACCATAGCCCTCAATGAGCTCCCAAATATACCTTTGCAGAATCCACGACAGCGGTGTTACCAAACTGTTCCAAGAAGGGAAGGGTGGAACTCTGTGTGATGAAGCCACATATCAAAAAGCAATCTCTGAGAAAGCTTCTCTCTAGTTATTATGTGAGGATATTTACTTTTCCACCATGGGCCCCTAAGGCCTCCCAAATATCACTTTACAGATTCCACGAAAAGAGTGTTAGCAAACTGCTTCCTGAAGTCTAAGTTATAAGTCCGTGAGATGAACTCACAGAACAGAAAGACGTTTCTCAGAAAGCTTCTTTCACGTTTTGAACGCATGAAATTTCCTCTATCAGCGTAGGCCTCAATGCGATCCAAGGAAGCCGTTCTCAGATTCCTCAAAGACAGTGTTAATGGACTGCTACACGAAACATAAGTGTAACTCTCTGAGATGAATTCACACACCACCAAGAAGTTTCTAAGAAAGCTTCTTTCTAGTTTTCATCTGTGGATATTTCCTTTGTCACCGTAAGGATCATTGCCCTATGAAGTATCTAATTGCAGATTTCCAGAAAACTCTGTTAACAAACTGATCACTGAGGAGAAACGTGTAATTCTGTGAGTTGCATTCACACATAGCAATGCAGTTTCTCGGAAAGCTTCTCTTTAGTTATTATGTGAGGATATTTCCTTTTTCACCATAGCACTCAATGAGGTCCCAAATATACCTTTGCAGAATCCACGACAACAGTGTTAGCAAACTGTTCCAAGAATTGAAGGGTGGAACTCTGTGTGATGAAGCCACACATCAGAAAGGATTCTCTCAGAAAGCTTCTCTCTAGTTATTATGTGAGGATATTTCCTTTTTCACCATGGGCCCCTATGGGCTCCCAAATATCACTTTACAGATTCCACGAAAAGATTGTTAGCAAACTGCTTCCTGAATTCTAAGTTATAAGTCTGTGAGATGAACTCACAGATCAGAAAGATGTTTCTCAGAAAGCTTCTTTCACGTTTTGAACGGATGAAATTTCCTTTATCAGCGAAGGTCTCAATGCGATCCAAAGAAGCCGTTCTCAGATTTCTCGAAGACAGTGTTAATGGACTGCTCCACGAAACATCAGTGTAACTCTGTGAGATGAATTCACACATCACCAAGAAGTTTCTAGGACAGCTTCTTTCTAGTTTTCATCTGTGGATATTTCCTTTGTCACCGTAAGGTTCATTGCGCTATGAAGTATCTAATTGCAGATTTCCAGAAAACTGTGTTAACAAACTGATCACTGAGGAGAAACGTGAAGCTGTTGAGTTGCATTCACACATGGTAATGCAGTTTCTCAGAAAGCTTCTCTTTAGTTATTATGTGAGGATATTTCCTTTCTCACCATAGCCCTCAATGAGCTCCCAAATATACCTTTGCAGAATCCACGACAACAGTGTTAGCAAACTGTTCCAAGAAGGGAAGGGTGGAACTCTGTGTGATGAAGCCACATATCAAAAAGCAATCTCTGAGAAAGCTTCTCTCTAGTTATTATGTGAGGATATTTACTTTTCCACCATGGGCCCCTAAGGCCTCCCAAATATCACTTTACAGATTCCACGAAAAGAGTGTTAGCAAACTGCTTCCTGAAGTCTAAGTTATAGGTCGGTGAGATGAACTCACAGATCAGAAAGTCGTTTCTCAGAAAGCTTCTTTCACGTTTTGAACGGATGAAATTTCCTTTATCAGCGTAGGTCTCAATGCGATCCAAAGAATCCATCCTCAGCTTCCTCAAAGACAGTGTTAATGGACTGCTCCAGGAAACATAAGTGTAACTCTGTGAGATGAATTCACACATCACCAAGAAGTTTCTAAGAAAACTTCTTTCTAGTTCTCATCTGTGGATATTTCCTTTGTCACCGTAAGGTTCATTGCGCTATGAAGTATCTAATTGCAGATTTCCAGAAAACTGTGTCAACAAACTGATCACTGAAGAGAAACGTGTAACTCTGTGAGTTGCATTCACACATGGCAATGCAGTTTATCAGAAAGCTTCTCTTTAGTTATTATGTGAGGATATTTCCTTTTTCACCATAGCCCTCAATGAGCTCCCAAATATACCTTTGCAGCATCCACGAAAACAGTGTTAGCAAACTGTTCCAAGAACCGAAGGGTGGAACTCTGTGTTATGAAGCCACACATCAGAAAGGAATCTCTCAGACAGCTTCTCTCTAGTTATTAGGTGAGGATATTTCCTTTTTCTTCATGGGCCCCAATGGGGTCCGTATTATCACTTTACAGATTCGACGAAAAGATTGTTAGCAAACTGCTTCCTGAAGACTAAATTATAAGTCTGTGAGATGAACTCACAGATCAGAAAGAAGTTTATCACAAAGCTTCCTTCACGTTTTGAACGGAGGAAATTTCCTTTACCAGCGTAGGCCTCAATGCAATCCAAAGAAGCCGTTCTCAGATTCCTCAAAGACAGTGTTAATGGACTGCTCCACGAAACATAAGTGTAACTCTGTGAGATGAATTCACACACCACCAAGAAGTTTCTAAGAAAGCTTCTTTCTAGTTTTCATCTGTGGATATTTCCTTTGTCACCGTAAGGTTCATTGCGCTATGAAGTATCTAATTGCAGATTTCCAGAACTCTATGTAAACAAACTGATCACTGAGGAGAAACGTGTAACTCTGTGAGTTGCATTCACACATGGCAATGCAGTTTCTCAGAAAGCTTCTCTTTAGTTATTTTGTGAGGATATTTCCTTTTTCACCATGGGCCCCTATGGGCTCCCAAATATCACTTTACAGATTCCACGAAAAGAGTGTTAGCAAACTGCTTCCTGAATTCTAAGTTATAAGTCTGTGAGATGAACTCACAGATCAGAAAGATGTTTCTCAGAAAGCTTCTTTCACGTTTTGAACGGATGAAATTTCCTTTATCAGCGAAGGTCTCAATGCGATCCAAAGAAGCCGTTCTCAGATTTCTCGAAGACAGTGTTAATGGACTGCTCCACGAAACATAAGTGTAACTCTGGGAGAAGAATTCACACATCACCAAGAAGTTTCTAAGAAATCTTATGTCTAGTTTTCATCTCTGGATATTTCCTTTGTCACCGTAAGGTTCATTGCGCTATGAAGTATCTAATTGCAGATTTCCAGAAAACTGTGTTAACAAACTGATCACTGAGGAGAAACGTGTAACTCTGTGAGTTGCATTCACACATGGCAATGCAGTTTCTCACAAAGCTTCTCTTTAGTTATTATGTGAGGATATTTCCTTTTTCACAATAGCCTTCAATGAGCTCCCAAATATACCTTTGCAGAATCCACGACAACAGTGTTAGGAAACTGTTCCAAGAAGGGAAGGGTGGAACTCTGTATGATGAAGCCACACCTCAGAAAGGAATCTCTCAGAAAGCTTCTCTCTAGTTATTAGGTGAGGATATTTCCTTTTTCACCATGGGCCCCAATGGGGTCCGAATTATCACTTTACAGATTCCAAGAAAAGAGTGTTAGCAAACTGCTTCCTGAAGTCTAAATTATAAGTCTGTGAGATGAACTCACAGATCAGAAAGAAGTTTATCACAAAGCTTCCTTCACGTTTTGAACGGATGAAATTTCCTTTACCAGCATAGGCCTCAATGCGATCCAAAGAAGCCATTCTCAGACTCCTCAAAGACAGTGTTAACGGACTGCTCCACAAAACATAAGTGTAACTCTGTGAGATGAATTCACACACCACCAAGAAGTTTCTAAGAAAGCTTCTTTCTAGTCTTCATATGTGGATATTTCCTTTGTCACCGTAAGGTTCATTGCGCTATGAAGTATCTAATTGCAGATTTCCAGAAAACTGTGTTAACAAACTGATCATTGAGGAGAAACGTGTAACTCTGTGAGTTGCATTCACACATGGCAATGCACTTTCTCAGAAAGCTTCTCTTTAGTTATTATGTGAGGATATTTCCTTTTTCACCATAGCCCTCAATGAGCTCCCAAATATACCTTTGCAGAATCCACGACAACAGTGTCAGCAAACTGTTCCAAGAAGGGAAGGGTGGAACTCTGTGTGATGAAGCCACACATCAGAAAGAAATTTCTCAGAAAGCTTCTCTCTAGTTATTAGGTGAGTGTAGTTCATTTTTCACCATGGGCCCCTATGGGCTCCCAAATATCACTTTACAGATTCCACGAAAAGAGTGTTAGCAAACTGCTTCCTGAAGTCTAAGTTATAAGTCTGTGAGATGAACTCACAGATCAGGAAGAAGTTTCTCAGAAAGCTTCTTTCACGTTTTGAACGGATGAAATTTCCTTTATCAGCGTAGGCCTCAATGCGATCCAAAGAAACCGTTCTCAGATTCCTCAATGACAGTGTTAATGGACTGCTCCACGAAACATCATTGTAACTCTGTGAGAGGAATTCAAACATCACGAAGAAGTTTCTAAGACGTCTTATGTCTAGTTTTCATCTGTGGATATTTCCTTTGCTACCGTAAGCTTCATTGCGCTATGAAGTATCTAATTGCAGATTTCCAGAAAACTGTGTTAACAAACTGATCACGGAGGAGAAACGTGTATCTCTGTGAGTTGCATTCACACATGGCAATGCACTTTCTCAGAAAGCTTCTCTTTAGTTATTATGTGAGGATATTTCCTTTTTCACCATAGCCCTCAATGAGCTCCCAAATATACCTTTGCAGAATCCACGACAACAGTGTCAGCAAACTGTTCCAAGAAGGGAAGGGTGGAACTCTGGGTGATGAAGCCACACATCAGAAAGGAATCTCTCAGAAAGTTTCTCTCTAGTTATTAGGTGAGGATATTTCCTTTTTCACCATGGGCCCCAATGGGGTCCGAATTATCACTTTACAGATTCCACGAAACGAGTGTTAGCAAACTGCTTCCTGAAGTCTAAGTTATAAGTCTGTGAGATGAACTCACAGATCAGAAAGAAGTTTATCACAAAGCTTCCTTCACGTTTTGAACGGATGAAATTTCCTTTACCAGCGTAGGCCTCAATGCGATCCAAAGAAGCCGTTCTCAGATTCCTCAAAGACAGGGTTAATGGACTGCTCCAAGAAACATAAGTGTAACTCTGAGATGAATTCACACACCACCAAGAAGTTTCTAAGAAAGCTTCTTTCTAGTTTTCATCTGTGGATATTTCCTTTGTCACCGTAAGGTTCATTGGGCTACGAAGTATCTAATTGCAGATTTCCAGAAAACTGTGTTAACAAACTGATCACTGAGGAGAAACGTGTAACTCTGTGAGTTGCATTCACACATGGCAATGCAGTCTCTCAGAAAGCTTCTCATTAGTTACCATGTGTGGATAGTTCCTTTTTCACCATAGCCCTCAATGAGCTCCCAATTATACCTTTGCAGAATCCACGACAACAGTGTTAGCAAACTGTTCCAAGAAAGGAAGGGTGGAACTCTGTGTGATGAAGCCACACATCAGAAAGGAATCTCTCAGAAAGCTTCTCTCTAGTTACTAGTTGAGGATATTTCCCTTTTCACCATGGGCCCCTATGGGCTCCCAAATATCACTTTACAGATTCCACGAAAAGAGTGTTAGTAAACTGCTTCCTGAAGTCTAAGTTACAGGTCTGTGAGATGAACTCACAGATCAGAAAGACGTTTCTCAGATAGCTTCTTTCACGTTTTGAACGGATGAAATTACCTTTATCAGCGTAGGCCTCAATGCAATCCAAAGAAGCCATTCTCAGGGTCCTCAAAGACAGTGTTAATTGTCTGCTCCACGAAACATAAGTGTAACTCTGTGAGATGAATTCACACATCACCAAGAAGTTTCTAAGAAAACTTCTTTCTAGTTTTCATCTGAGGATACTTCCTTTGTCACCGTAAGGTTCATTGCGCTATGAAGTATCTAATTGCAGATTTCCGGAAAACTGTGTTAACAAACTGATCACTGAGGAGAAACGTGTAACTCTGTGAGTTGCATTCACACATGGCAATGCAGTTTCTCAGAAAGCTTCTCTTTAGTTATTATGTGTGGATATTTCCTTTTTCACCATAGCCCTCAATGAGCTCCCAAATACACCTTTGAAGAATAAACGACAACAGTGTTAGCAAACTGTTCCAAGAAGGGAAGGGTGGAACTCTGTGTGATGAAGCCACACATCAGAAAGGAATCTCTCAGAAAGCTTCTCTCTCGTTATGAGGTGAGGATATTTCCTTTTTCACCATGGGCCCCAATGGGGTCCGAATTATCACTTTACCGATCCACGAAAATAGTGATAGCAAACTGCTTCCTGAAGTCTAAATTATAAGTCTATGAGATGAACTCACAGATCAGAAAGAAGTTTATCACAAAGCTTCCTTCATGTTTTGAACGGATGAAATTTCCTTTATCAGCATAGGCCTCAATGTGATCCAAAGAAGCCGTTGTCAGACTCCTCAAAGACAGTGTTAACGGACTGCTCCACAAAACGTAAGTGTAACTCTGTGAGATGAATTCACACACCACCAAGAAGTTTCTAAGAAAGCTTCTTTCTAGTTTTCATCTGTGGATATTTCCTTTGTCACCGTAAGGTTCATTGCACTATGAAGTATCTAATTGCAGATTTCCAGAAAACTGTGTTAACAAACTGATCACTGAGGAGAAACGTGTAACTCTGTGAGTTGCATTCACACATGGCAATTCAGTTTCTCAGAAAGCTTCTCTTTAGTTATTATGTGAGGATATTTCCTTTTTCACCATAGCCCTCAATGAGCTCCCAAATATACCTTTGCAGAATCCACGAAAACAGTGTCAGCAAACTGTTCCAAGAAGGGAAGGGTGGAACTCTGTGTGATGAAGCCACACATCAGAAAGAAATTTCTCAGAAAGCTTCTCTCTAGTTATTAGGTGAGTGTATTTCCTTTTTCACCATGGGCCCCTATGGGCTCCCAAATATCACTTTACAGATTCCACGAAAAGAGTGTTAGCAAACTGCTTCCTGAAGTCTAAGTTATAAGTCTGTGAGATGAACTCACAGATCAGGAAGAAGTTTCTCAGAAAGCTTCTTTCACGTTTTGAACGGATGAAATTTCCTTTATCAGCGTAGGCCTCAATGCGATCCAAAGAAACCGTTCTCAGATTCCTCAATGACAGTGTTAATGGACTGCTCCACGAAACATCATTGTAACTCTGTGAGAGGAATTCAAACATCACGAAGAAGTTTCTAAGACGTCTTATGTCTAGTTTTCATCTGTGGATATTTCCTTTGCTACCGTAAGCTTCATTGCGCTATGAAGTATCTAATTGCAGATTTCCAGAAAACTGTGTTAACAAACTGATCACGGAGGAGAAACGTGTATCTCTGTGAGTTGCATTCACACATGGCAATGCACTTTCTCAGAAAGCTTCTCTTTAGTTATTATGTGAGGATATTTCCTTTTTCACCATAGTCCTCAATGAGCTCCCAAATATACCTTTGCAGAATCCACGACAACAGTGTCAGCAAACTGTTCCAAGAAGGGAAGGGTGGAACTCTGGGTGATGAAGCCACACATCAGAAAGGAATCTCTCAGAAAGTTTCTCTCTAGTTATTAGGTGAGGATATTTCCTTTTTCACCATGGGCCCCAATGGGGTCCGAATTATCACTTTACAGATTCCACGAAACGAGTGTTAGCAAACTGCTTCCTGAAGTCTAAGTTATAAGTCTGTGAGATGAACTCACAGATCAGAAAGAAGTTTATCACAAAGCTTCCTTCACGTTTTGAACGGATGAAATTTCCTTTACCAGCATAGGCCTCAATGCGATCCAAAGAAGCCGTTCTCAGATTCCTCAAAGACAGGGTTAATGGACTGCTCCAAGAAACATAAGTGTAACTCTGAGATGAATTCACACACCACCAAGAAGTTTCTAAGAAAGCTTCTTTCTAGTTTTCATCTGTGGATATTTCCTTTGTCACCGTAAGGTTCATTGGGCTACGAAGTATCTAATTGCAGATTTCCAGAAAACTGTGTTAACAAACTGATCACTGAGGAGAAACGTGTAACTCTGTGAGTTGCATTCACACATGGCAATGCAGTCTCTCAGAAAGCTTCTCTTTAGTTACCATGTGTGGATAGTTCCTTTTTCACCATAGCCCTCAATGAGCTCCCAATTATACCTTTGCAGAATCCACGACAACAGTGTTAGCAAACTGTTCCAAGAAAGGAAGGGTGGAACTCTGTGTGATGAAGCCACACATCAGAAAGGAATCTCTCAGAAAGCTTCTCTCTAGTTACTAGTTGAGGATATTTCCCTTTTCACCATGGGCCCCTATGGGCTCCCAAATATCACTTTACAGATTCCACGAAAAGAGTGTTAGTAAACTGCTTCCTGAAGTCTAAGTTACAGGTCTGTGAGATGAACTCACAGATCAGAAAGACGTTTCTCAGATAGCTTCTTTCACGTTTTGAACGGATGAAATTACCTTTATCAGCGTAGGCCTCAATGCAATCCAAAGAAGCCATTCTCAGGGTCCTCAAAGACAGTGTTAATTGTCTGCTCCACGAAACATAAGTGTAACTCTGTGAGATGAATTCACACATCACCAAGAAGTTTCTAAGAAAACTTCTTTCTAGTTTTCATCTGAGGATACTTCCTTTGTCACCGTAAGGTTCATTGCGCTATGAAGTATCTAATTGCAGATTTCCGGAAAACTGTGTTAACAAACTGATCACTGAGGAGAAACGTGTAACTCTGTGAGTTGCATTCACACATGGCAATGCAGTTTCTCAGAAAGCTTCTCTTTAGTTATTATGTGTGGATATTTCCTTTTTCACCATAGCCCTCAATGAGCTCCCAAATACACCTTTGAAGAATAAACGACAACAGTGTTAGCAAACTGTTCCAAGAAGGGAAGGGTGGAACTCTGTGTGATGAAGCCACACATCAGAAAGGAATCTCTCAGAAAGCTTCTCTCTCGTTATGAGGTGAGAATATTTCCTTTTTCACCATGGGCCCCAATGGGGTCCGAATTATCACTTTACCGATCCACGAAAATAGTGTTAGCAAACTGCTTCCTGAAGTCTAAATTATAAGTCTATGAGATGAACTCACAGATCAGAAAGAAGTTTATCACAAAGCTTCCTTCATGTTTTGAACGGATGAAATTTCCTTTATCAGCATAGGCCTCAATATGATCCAAAGAAGCCGTTGTCAGACTCCTCAAAGACAGTGTTAACGGACTGCTCCACAAAACGTAAGTGTAACTCTGTGAGATGAATTCACACACCACCAAGAAGTTTCTAAGAAAGCTTCTTTCTAGTTTTCATCTGTGGATATTTCCTTTGTCACCGTAAGGTTCATTGCACTATGAAGTATCTAATTGCAGATTTCCAGAAAACTGTGTTAACAAACTGATCACTGAGGAGAAACGTGTAACTCTGTGAGTTGCATTCACACATGGCAATTCAGTTTCTCAGAAAGCTTCTCTTTAGTTATTATGTGAGGATATTTCCTTTTTCACCATAGCCCTCAATGAGCTCCCAAATATACCTTTGCAGAATCCACGAAAACAGTGTCAGCAAACTGTTCCAAGAAGGGAAGGGTGGAACTCTGTGTGATGAAGCCACACATCAGAAAGGAATCTCTCAGAAAGCTTCTCTCTAATTATTAGGTGAGGATAATTCCTTTTTCACCATGGGCGCCTAAGGGCTCCCAAATATGACTTTACACATTCCACGAAAAGAGTGATAGCAAACTGCTTCCTGAAGTCAAGTTATAAGACTGTGAGATGAACTCACATATCAGAAAGACGTTTCTCAGAAAGCTTCTTTCACGTTTTGAATGGATGAAATTTCCTTTATTAGCGTAGGCCTCATTGCGATCCAAAGAAGCCGTTCTCAGATTCCTCAAGAGAGTGTTAATGGACTGCTCCACGAAACATAAGTGTAACTCTGTGAGATGAATTCACACATCACCAAGAAGTTTCTAAGAAAGCTACTTTCTAGTTTTCATCTGTGGATATTTTCTTTGTCACCGTAAGGTTCATTGCACTATGAATTATCTAATTGCAGATTTCCAGAAAACTGTGTTAACAAACTGATCACTGAGGAGAAACGTGTAACTCTGTGAGTTGCATTCACACATGGCAATTCAGTTTCTCAGAAAGCTTCTCTTTAGTTATTATGTGAGGATATTTCCTTTTTCACCATAGCCCTCAATGAGCTCCCAAATATACCTTTGCAGAATCCACGACAACAGTGTTAGGAAACTCTTCCATTAAGGGAAGGGTGGAACTCTGTGTGATGAAGCCACACATCAGAAAGGAATCTCTCAGAAAGCTTCTCTCTAATTATTAGGTGAGGATATTTCCTTTTTCACCATGGGTGCCTAAGGGCTCCCAAATATCACTTTACAGATTCCATGAAAAGAGTGATAGCAAACTGCTTCCTGAAGTCTAAGTTATAAGTCTGTGAAATGAACTCACAGATCAGAAAGACGTTTCTCAGAAAGCTTCTTTCACGTTTTGAATGGATGAAATTTCCTTTATTAGCGTAGGCCTCAATGCGATCCAAAGAAGCCATTTTCAGATTCCTCAAAGTACAGTGTTAACGGACTGCTCCACAAAACGTAAGTGTAACTCTGTGAGATGAATTCACACACCACCAAGAAGTTTCTAAGAAAGCTTCTTTCTAGTTTTCATCTGTGGATATTTCCTTTGTCACCGTAAGGTTCATTGCACTATGAAGTATCTAATTGCAGATTTCCAGAAAACTGTGTTAACAAACTGATCACTGAGGAGAAACGTGTAACTCTGTGAGTTGCATTCACACATGGCAATTCAGTTTCTCAGAAAGCTTCTCTTTAGTTATTATGTGAGGATATTTCCTTTTTCACCATAGCCCTCAATGAGCTCCCAAATATACCTTTGCAGAATCCACGAAAACAGTGTCAGCAAACTGTTCCAAGAAGGGAAGGGTGGAACTCTGTGTGATGAAGCCACACATCAGAAAGAAATTTCTCAGAAAGCTTCTCTCTAGTTATTAGGTGAGTGTATTTCCTTTTTCACCATGGGCCCCTATGGGCTCCCAAATATCACTTTACAGATTCCACGAAAAGAGTGTTAGCAAACTGCTTCCTGAAGTCTAAGTTATAAGTCTGTGAGATGAACTCACAGATCAGGAAGAAGTTTCTCAGAAAGCTTCTTTCACGTTTTGAACGGATGAAATTTCCTTTATCAGCGTAGGCCTCAATGCGATCCAAAGAAACCGTTCTCAGATTCCTCAATGACAGTGTTAATGGACTGCTCCACGAAACATCATTGTAACTCTGTGAGAGGAATTCAAACATCACGAAGAAGTTTCTAAGACGTCTTATGTCTAGTTTTCATCTGTGGATATTTCCTTTGCTACCGTAAGCTTCATTGCACTATGAAGTATCTAATTGCAGATTTCCAGAAAACTGTGTTAACAAACTGATCACGGAGGAGAAACGTGTATCTCTGTGAGTTGCATTCACACATGGCAATGCACTTTCTCAGAAAGCTTCTCTTTAGTTATTATGTGAGGATATTTCCTTTTTCACCATAGTCCTCAATGAGCTCCCAAATATACCTTTGCAGAATCCACGACAACAGTGTCAGCAAACTGTTCCAAGAAGGGAAGGGTGGAACTCTGGGTGATGAAGCCACACATCAGAAAGGAATCTCTCAGAAAGTTTCTCTCTAGTTATTAGGTGAGGATATTTCCTTTTTCACCATGGGCCCCAATGGGGTCTGAATTATCACTTTACAGATTCCACGAAACGAGTGTTAGCAAACTGCTTCCTGAAGTCTAAGTTATAAGTCTGTGAGATGAACTCACAGATCAGAAAGAAGTTTATCACAAAGCTTCCTTCACGTTTTGAATGGATGAAATTTCCTTTACCAGCATAGGCCTCAATGCGATCCAAAGAAGCCGTTCTCAGATTCCTCAAAGACAGGGTTAATGGACTGCTCCAAGAAACATAAGTGTAACTCTGAGATGAATTCACACACCACCAAGAAGTTTCTAAGAAAGCTTCTTTCTAGTTTTCATCTGTGGATATTTCCTTTGTCACCGTAAGGTTCATTGGGCTACGAAGTATCTAATTGCAGATTTCCAGAAAACTGTGTTAACAAACTGATCACTGAGGAGAAACGTGTAACTCTGTGAGTTGCATTCACACATGGCAATGCAGTCTCTCAGAAAGCTTCTCTTTAGTTACCATGTGTGGATAGTTCCTTTTTCACCATAGCCCTCAATGAGCTCCCAATTATACCTTTGCAGAATCCACGACAACAGTGTTAGCAAACTGTTCCAAGAAAGGAAGGGTGGAACTCTGTGTGATGAAGCCACACATCAGAAAGGAATCTCTCAGAAAGCTTCTCTCTAGTTACTAGTTGAGGATATTTCCCTTTTCACCATGGGCCCCTATGGGCTCCCAAATATCACTTTACAGATTCCACGAAAAGAGTGTTAGTAAACTGCTTCCTGAAGTCTAAGTTACAGGTCTGTGAGATGAACTCACAGATCAGAAAGACGTTTCTCAGATAGCTTCTTTCACGTTTTGAACGGATGAAATTACCTTTATCAGCGTAGGCCTCAATGCAATCCAAAGAAGCCATTCTCAGGGTCCTCAAAGACAGTGTTAATTGTCTGCTCCACGAAACATAAGTGTAACTCTGTGAGATGAATTCACACATCACCAAGAAGTTTCTAAGAAAACTTCTTTCTAGTTTTCATCTGAGGATACTTCCTTTGTCACCGTAAGGTTCATTGCGCTATGAAGTATCTAATTGCAGATTTCCGGAAAACTGTGTTAACAAACTGATCACTGAGGAGAAACGTGTAACTCTGTGAGTTGCATTCACACATGGCAATGCAGTTTCTCAGAAAGCTTCTCTTTAGTTATTATGTGTGGATATTTCCTTTTTCACCATAGCCCTCAATGAGCTCCCAAATACACCTTTGAAGAATAAACGACAACAGTGTTAGCAAACTGTTCCAAGAAGGGAAGGGTGGAACTCTGTGTGATGAAGCCACACATCAGAAAGGAATCTCTCAGAAAGCTTCTCTCTCGTTATGAGGTGAGAATATTTCCTTTTTCACCATGGGCCCCAATGGGGTCCGAATTATCACTTTACCGATCCACGAAAATAGTGTTAGCAAACTGCTTCCTGAAGTCTAAATTATAAGTCTATGAGATGAACTCACAGATCAGAAAGAAGTTTATCACAAAGCTTCCTTCATGTTTTGAACGGATGAAATTTCCTTTATCAGCATAGGCCTCAATGTGATCCAAAGAAGCCGTTGTCAGACTCCTCAAAGACAGTGTTAACGGACTGCTCCACAAAACGTAAGTGTAACTCTGTGAGATGAATTCACACACCACCAAGAAGTTTCTAAGAAAGCTTCTTTCTAGTTTTCATCTGTGGATATTTCCTTTGTCACCGTAAGGTTCATTGCACTATGAAGTATCTAATTGCAGATTTCCAGAAAACTGTGTTAACAAACTGATCACTGAGGAGAAACGTGTAACTCTGTGAGTTGCATTCACACATGGCAATTCAGTTTCTCAGAAAGCTTCTCTTTAGTTATTATGTGAGGATATTTCCTTTTTCACCATAGCCCTCAATGAGCTCCCAAATATACCTTTGCAGAATCCACGAAAACAGTGTCAGCAAACTGTTCCAAGAAGGGAAGGGTGGAACTCTGTGTGATGAAGCCACACATCAGAAAGGAATCTCTCAGAAAGCTTCTCTCTAATTATTAGGTGAGGATAATTCCTTTTTCACCATGGGCGCCTAAGGGCTCCCAAATATGACTTTACACATTCCACGAAAAGAGTGATAGCAAACTGCTTCCTGAAGTCAAGTTATAAGACTGTGAGATGAACTCACATATCAGAAAGACGTTTCTCAGAAAGCTTCTTTCACGTTTTGAATGGATGAAATTTCCTTTATTAGCGTAGGCCTCATTGCGATCCAAAGAAGCCGTTCTCAGATTCCTCAAGAGAGTGTTAATGGACTGCTCCACGAAACATAAGTGTAACTCTGTGAGATGAATTCACACATCACCAAGAAGTTTCTAAGAAAGCTACTTTCTAGTTTTCATCTGTGGATATTTTCTTTGTCACCGTAAGGTTCATTGCACTATGAATTATCTAATTGCAGATTTCCAGAAAACTGTGTTAACAAACTGATCACTGAGGAGAAACGTGTAACTCTGTGAGTTGCATTCACACATGGCAATGCAGTTTCTCAGAAAGCTTCTCTTTAGTTATTATGTGAGGATATTTCCTTTTTCACCATAGCCCTCAAAGAGCTCCCAAATATACCTTTGCAGAATCCACGACAACAGTGTTAGGAAACTGTTCCATTAAGGGAAGGGTGGAACTCTGTGTGATGAAGCCACACATCAGAAAGGAATCTCTCAGAAAGCTTCTCTCTAATTATTAGGTGAGGATATTTCCTTTTTCACCATGGGTGCCTAAGGGCTCCCAAATATCACTTTACAGATTCCATGAAAAGAGTGATAGCAAACTGCTTCCTGAAGTCTAAGTTATAAGTCTGTGAAATGAACTCACAGATCAGAAAGACGTTTCTCAGAAAGCTTCTTTCACGTTTTGAATGGATGAAATTTCCTTTATTAGCGTAGGCCTCAATGCGATCCAAAGAAGCCATTTTCAGATTCCTCAAAGACAGTGTTAATGGACTGCTCCACGAAACATAAGTGTAACTCTGTGAGATGAATTCACACATCACGAAGAAGTTTCTAAGAAAGCTCCTTTCTAGTTTTCATCTGTGGATATTTCCTTTGTCACCGTAAGGTTCATTGCGCTATGAAGTATCTAATTGCAGATTTCCAGAAAACTGTGTTAGCAAACTGATCACTGAGGAGAAACGTGTAACTCTGTGAGTTGCATTCACACATGGCAATGCAGTTTCTCAGAAAGCTTCTCTTTAGTTATTATGTGAGGATATTTCCTTTTTCACCATAGCCCTCAATGAGCTCCCAAATATACCTTTGCAGAATCCACGACAACAGAGTCAGCATACTGTTCCAAGAACGGAAGGGTGGAACTCTGTGTGATGAAGCCACACATGAGAAAGGAATATCTCAGAAAGCTTCTCTCTAGTTATTAGGTGAGGATAATTCCTTTTTCACCATGGCACGCTATGGGCTCCCTAATATCACTTTCCAGATTCCACGAAAAGAGTGTTAGTAAAAAGCTTCCTGAAGTCTAAGTTATAAGTCTGTGAGATGAACTCACAAACCAGAAAGACCTTTCTCGGAAAGCTTCTTTCACGTTTTGAACGGATGAAATTTCCTTTATCAGCGAAGGCCTCAATGCAATCCACAGAAACCGTTCTCAGATTCCTCAAAGACAGGGTTAATGGACTGCTCCAGGAAGCATAAGTGTAACTCTGTGAGATGAATTCACACATCACCAAGAAGTTTCTAAGACATCTTGTGTCTAGTTTTCATCTGTGGATATTTCCTTTGTCACCGTAAGGTTCATTGCGCTATGAAGTATATAATTGCAGATTTCCAGCAAACTGTGTTAACAAACTGATCACTGAGGAGAAACGTGTAACTCTGTGAGTTGCATTCACACATGGCAGTGCAGTATCTCAAAAAGCTTCTCTCTAGTTATTAGGTGAGGATATTTCCTTTTTCACCATGGGCCCCTATGGGCTCCCAAATATCACTTTACAGATTCTACGAAAAGAGAGTGCAAACTACTTCCGGAAGTCTAAGTTATAAGTCTCTGAGATGAACTCACAGATCAGAGAGAAGTTTCTCAGAAAGCTTCTTTCACGTTTTGAACGGATGAAATTTCCTTTATCAACGTAGGCCTCAATGCGATCCAAAGAATCCGTTCTAAGTTTCCTCAAAGACAGTGTTAACGGACTGCTCCACGAAACATAAGTGTAACTGTGAGATGAATTCACACATCACCAAGAAGTTTCTAAGACATCTTATGTCCAGTTTTCATCTGTGGATATTTCCTTTGTCACCGTAAGGTTCATTGCGCTATGAAGTATCTAATTGTAGATTTCCAGAAAACTGTGTTAAAAAACTGATCACTGAGGAGAAACGTGTAACTCTGTGAGTTGCATTCACACATGGCAATGCAGTTTCTCAGAAAGCTTCTCTTTAGTTATTATGTGAGGATAATTCCTTTTTCACCTTAGCCCTCAATGAGCTCCCAAATATACCATTGCAGAATCCACGAAAACCGTGTTAGCAAATTGTTCCAAGAAGGGAAGTGTGGAACTCTGTGTGATGAAGCCACACATCAGAAAGGAATCTCTCAGAAAGCTTCTCTCTAGTTATTATGTGAGGATATTTCCTTTTTCACCATGGGCCCCTATGGGCTCCCAAATATCACTTTACAGATTCCAAGAAAGAGTGTTAGCAAACTGCTTCCTGAAGTCTAAGTTATAAGTCTGTGAGATGAACTCACAAATCAGAAAGAAATTTCTCAGAAAGCTTCTTTCACGTTTTGAACTGATGAAATTTCCTTTATCAGCGTAGGCCTCAATGCGATCCTAAGAAACCGTTTTCAGATTCCTCAAAGACACTGTTAATGGACTGCTCCACGAAACATAAGTTTAACTCTGTGAGATGAATTCACACATCAATAAAATAGGTTCTAAGAAATCTGATGTCTAGTTTTCATCTGTGGATATTTCCTTTGTCACCGTAAGGTTCATTGCGCTATGAAGTATCTAATTGCAGATTTCCAGAAAACTGTGTTAACAAAGTAATCACTGAAGAGAAACGTGTAACTCTGTGAGTTGCATTCACATATGGCAATGCAGTTTCTCAGAAAGCTTCTCTTTAGTTATTATGTGAGGATATTTCCTTTTTCACCATAGCCCTCAATGAGCTCCCAAATATACCTTTGCAGAATCCACGACAACAGTGTTAGCAAACTGTTCCAAGAAGGGAAGGGTGGAACTCTGTGTGATGAAGCCACTCATCAGAAAGGAATCTCTCAGAAAACTTCTCTCTAGTTATTATGTGAGGATATTTCCTTTTTCACCATGGGCCCCTATTGGCTCCCAAATATCACTTTACAAATGCCACGAAAAGTTTGTTAGCAAACTGCTTCCTGAAGTCTAAGTTATAAGTCTGTGAGATGAATTCACAGATCAGAAAGACGTTTCTCAGAAAGCTTCTTTCACGTTTTGAACGGATGAAATTTCCTTCATCAGCGTAGGCCTCAAGGCAATCCAAAGAAACCGTTGTCAGATTCCTCAAAGACAGTGTTAATGGACTGCTCTACGAAACATAAGTGTAACTCTGTGAGATGAATTCACACATTTCCAAGAAGTTTCTAAGAAAGCTTCTTTCCTAGTTTTCATCTGTGGATATTTCGTTTGTCACCGTACGGTTCATTGCGCTATGAAGTACCTAATTGCAGATTTCCAGAAAACTGTGTTAACAAACTGATCACTGAGGAGAAACGTGTAACTCTGTGAGTTGCATTCACACATGGCAATGCAGTTTCTCAGAAAGCTTCTCTTTAGTATTATGTGAGGATATTTCCTTTCTCACCATAGCCCTCAATGAGCTCCCAAATATACCTTTGCAGAATCCACGACAACAGTGTTAGCAAACTGTTCCAAGAAGAGAAGGGTGGAACTCTGTGTGATGAAGCCACACATCAGAAAGCAATCTCTCAGAAAGCTTCTCTCTAGTTATTAGGTGAGGATATTTCCTTCTTCACCATAGCCCTCAATGAGCTCCCAAATACACCTTTGCTGAATCCACGACAACAGTGTTAGCAAACTGTTCCAAGAAGTGAAGGGTGGAACTCTGTGTGATGAAGCCACACATCAGAAAGGAATCTCTCAGAAAGATTCTCTCTAGTTATTAGGTGAGGATATTTCCTTTTTCACCATGGGCCCCTATGGGTTCCCAAATATCAGTTTACAGATTCCACGAAAAGAGTGTTAGCAAACTGCTTCCTGAAGTCTAAGTTATAAGTCTGTGAGATGAACTCACAGATCAGAAGGACGTTTCTCAGAAAGCTTCTTTCACGTTTTGAACGAATGAAATTTTCTTTATCAGCGTAGGCCTCAATGTGATCCAAAGAAGCCATTCTCAGATTCCTCAAAGACAGTGTTAGTGGACTGCTCCAGGAAACATAAGTGTAACTCTGTGAGTTGAATTCAGACATCACCAAGAAGTTTCTAAGAAACCTTCTTTCCAGTTTTCATCTGTGGATATTTCCTTTGTCACCGTAAGGTTCATTGCGCTATGAAGTATCTAATTGCAGATTTCCAGAACACTGTGTTAACCAACTGATCACTGAGGAGAAACGTGTAACTCTGTGAGTTTCATTCACACATGGCAGTGCAGTTTCGTTTTTCACCATGGGCCAATATGGTTATTTCGTTTTTCACCATGGGCCAATATGGGCTCCCAAATCTCAATTTTCAGATTCCAGGAAGAGTGTTAGCAAACTGCTCCCTGAGAAGTAAGCTGTAACTCTGTGAGAGGAATCCACAGATACCAAAGTGGTTTCTCAGAAAAATTTTTTCACGTTTTGAACTGATGATATTTTATTTATCAGCGTAGGCCTCAATGTGATCCAAAGTATTCCTTCTCAGGTACCTCAAAAACAGTGATAATGGATTGTTGCTGGAGAAATAAGTGTAACTCCGTAAGATGAATTCACACAATACCAAGAAGTTCCTAGGAAAGCTTCTTTCTAGTTTTCATCTCAGGATATTTCCTTTGTCACCATAAGCTTCATTGCCTTATGAAGTATCTCATTGAAGATTTCCAGAACACTGTGTTAGCACCTTGAACACTGAAGAGAAAGGTGTAACTCTGTGAGTTGAATTCACACATCGCAATGCAGTTTCTCAGAAGGCTTCCTTACAGTTTTCATCTGAGGATATTTCCGTTTTCACCATATCCCTCAATGAGCTCCGAAATATCACTTTGCAGAACACAAGACCACAGAGTTAGCAAACTGTACCAAGAAGGGTAGGGTGGAACTCTGTGTGATGAAGTCACACATCAGAAAGCAATCTCTCAGAAAGCTTCTCTCTACTTATTATCTGAGGTTATATCCATTTTCACCTTGGGCAACTCTGAGCTTCCAAATCTCACTTTGCAGATTCCACGAAAAGAGTGTTAGCGAACTCCTTCCAGAGAACTAAGCTGTAAATCTGTGAGGGAATTCACAGATCAGAGAGAAGTTTCTCAGAAAGATTCTTTCACGTTTTGAACTGATGATATTTCCTTTATCAGCGTAGGCCTCAATGCGATCCAAAGAAGTCCTTCTCAGATTCCTCAAAAACAGTGATAATGGACTGTTGCATGAAACATATGTGCAACATTCTGAGATTTATTCACACATCAGCAAGAAGTTTCTAGGAAAGCTTCTTTTAAGTTTTCATCTGAGGATATTTCCTTTGTCACTGTAAGCTTCATTGTGTTCAGAAGTATCCCATTGCAGATTTCCAGAAAACTGTGTTAGCACAATGAACACTGAAGAGAAAGGTGCCACTCAGTGAGTTGCATTCACACATCGCAATGCTGTTTCTCAAAGGCTTCTTTAAAGTTTTCGTCTGAGGATATTTCCTTTTTCACCAACGCCCTCAATGAGCTCCCAAATAACACTTTGCAGAACCCAACAGAACAGAGTGAGCAAACTGTTCCAAGAAGGGGAGGGTGGAACTCTGTCTGATGAAGTCACACATCAGAAAGCAACCTCTCAGAAAGCTTCTCTGTACTTATTATCTGAGGATATTTCCTTTTTCACCATGGGCCCCTATGGCCTCCCAAATCCCACTTTGCAGATTCCACGAAAAGAGTGATAGCAAACTGCTTCCTGAGAACTAAGCTGTAACTCCGTGAGAGGAATTCACAGATCACAAAGAAGTTTCTCAGAAAGCTTCTTTCACGTTTTGTACTGATGATATTTCCTTTATCGGCGTAGGCCTCAATGCGATCCAAAGAAGTCCTTCTTAGGTTCCTCAAAAACAGTGATAATGGACTGTTGCAGGAAACATAAGAGTAACACTGTGAGATGAATTCACACATCACCAAGAAGTTTCTAGGAAAGCTTCTTTCTAGTTTTCATCTCAGGATATTTCCTTTGTCATCGTAAGCTTCATTGTCTTCAGATATATCCCATTGCAGATTTCCAGAAAACTGTGTTAGCACCCTGAACACTGAAGAGAAAGGTGTAACTCTGTGAGTTGCATTCACACATCGCAATGCAGTTTCTCAGAAGGCTTCTTTCCAGTTTTCATCTGAGGATATTTCCATTTTCACCGTAGCCCTCAATGAGCTCACAAATATCACTTTGCAGAACACAAGATAACAAAGTTAGCAAACTGTACCAAGAAGGGAAGGGTGGAACTCTGTGTGATGAAGTCACACATCAGAAAGCAATCTCTCAGAAAGCTTCTCTCTACTTATTATCTGAGGTTATATCCATTTTCACCTTGGGCAACTCTGAGCTTCCAAATCTCACTTTGCAGATTCCACGAAAAGAGTGTTAGCGAACTCCTTCCAGAGAACTAAGCTGTAAATCTGTGAGGGAATTCACAGATCAGAGAGAAGTTTCTCAGAAAGATTCTTTCACGTTTTGAACTGATGATATTTCCTTTATCAGCGTAGGCCTCAATGCGATCCAAAGAAGTCCTTCTCAGATTCCTCAAAAACAGTGATAATGGACTGTTGCACGAAACATATGTGCAATATTCTGAGATTTATTCACACATCAGCAAGAAGTTTCTAGGAAAGCTTCTTTTAAGTTTTCATCTGCGGATATTTCCTTTGTCACTGTAAGCTTCATTGCGTTCAGAAGTATCCCATTGCAGATTTCCAGAAAACTGTGTTAGCACAATGAACACTGAAGAGAAAGGTGCTACTCGGTGAGTTGCATTCACACATCGCAATGCTGTTTCTCAAAGGCTTCTTAAAAGTTTTCGTCTGAGGATATTTCCTTTTTCACCAACGCCCTCAATGAGCTCCCAAATAACACTTTGCAGAACCCAACAGAACAGAGTGAGCAAACTGTTCCAAGAATGGAAGGATGGAACTCTGTCTGATGAAGTCACACATCAGAAAGCAACCTCTCAGAAAGCTTCTCTGTAGTTATTATCTGAGGATATTTCCTTTTTCACCATGGGCCCCTATGGCCTCCCAAATCCCACTTTGCAGATTCCACGAAAAGAGTGATAGCAAACTGCATCCTGAGAACTAAGCTGTAACTCCGTGAGAGGAATTCACAGATCACAAAGAAGTTTCTCAGAAAGCTTCTTTCACGTTTTGTACTGATGATATTTCCTTTATCGGCGTAGGCCTCAATGCGATGCAAAGAAGTCCTTCTTAGGTTTCTCAAAAACAGTGATAATGGACTGTTGCAGGAAACATAAGAGTAACACTGTGAGATGAATTCACACATCACCAAGAAGTTTCTAAGAAAGCTTCTTTCTAGTTTTCATCTCAGGATATTTCCTCTGTCATCGTAAGCTTCATTGCCTTCAGATATATCCCATTGCAGATTTCCAGAAAACTGTGTTAGCACCCTGAACACTGAAGAGAAAGGTGAAACTCTGTGAATTGCATTCGCACATCACAATGCAGTTTCTCAGAAGGCTTCTTTCCAATTTTCATCTGAGGATATTTCCTTTCCCAACATAGCCCTCAATGAGCTCCCAAATATCACTTTGCAGAACACAAGATATCAGAGTTAGTAACCTGTTCCAAGAAGGGAAGGGTGGAACTCTGTGTGATGAAGTCACACATCAAAAAGCAATCTCTCCGTAAGCTTCTCTGTAGTTATTACCTGAGGATATTTCCTTTTTCACCATGCGTCCCTATGGGCTCCCAAATCTCACTTTGCACATTCCAGGAAAAGAGTGTTAGCAAACTGCTTCCGGAGAACTAAGCTGTAACTCTGTTAGTGGAATTCACAGATCACAAAGAAGTTTCTCAGAAAGCTTCTTTCACGTTTTCAACTGATGATATTTTATTTCTCAGCGTAGGACTCGATACGATCCAAAGTATTCCTTCTCAGGTACCTCAAAAACAGTGATAATGGATTGTTCCAGGAAAAATAGGTGTAACTCTGTGAGATGAATTCACTCATCACCAAGAAGTTTCTAGGAGAGCTTCATTCTAGTTTTCATCTAGGATATTTCTTTGGTCACCGTAAGCTTCATTGCGTTCAGAAATATTCCATTGCAGATTTCCAAAAAACAATGTAAGCACACTGAACACTGAAGAGAAACGTGTAACTCTTTGAGTTGCATTCACACATCGCAATGCAGTTTCTCAGAAGGCTTCTTTCCAGTTTTGATCTGAGGATATTTCCTTTTTCAACATGGGCCCCTTCGGGCTCCCAAATCTCACTTTGGAGATTCCACGAAAAGAGTGTTAGCAAACTGCTTCCTGAGAACTAAGCTGTAAATCTGTGAGAGGAATTCAAAGACCACAAAGAAGTTTCGCAGAAACCTTCTTTCACGTTTTGAGCTGATGATTTTTCCTTTATCAGCGTAGGCCTCAAAGCTATCCAAAGAAGTCCTTCTCAGGTTCCTCAAAAACAGTGATACGGGACTGTTGCCGGAAACGTAAGTGTAACTGTGTGAGATGAATTCACACATCACCAAGAAGTTTCTAAGAAAGCTTCTTTCTAGTTTTCATCTAAGGATATTTCCTTTGTCACCGTAAGCTTCATTGCGTTCAGAAGTATCCCATTGCAGATTTCCAGAAAATTGTGTTAGCACACTGAACACTGAAGGGAAAGGTGTAACTCTGTGACTTGCATTCACACATCGCAATGCAATTTCTCAGAAGGCTTCTTTCCAGTTTTCATCTGAGGATATTTCCTTTTTCACAATAGCCCTCCATGAGCTCCCAAATATCACTTTGCAGAACACAAGATAACAGAGTTAGCAAACTGTTCCAAGAAGGGAAGTGTGGAACTCTGTGTGATGAAGTCACATATCAGAAAGCAATCTCTCAGAAAGCTTCTCTCTAGTCATTATCTGAGGATATTTCCTTTTTCACCATCGGCCACAATGGGCTCCCAAATCTCACTTTGCAGATTCCACGAAAAGAGGGTTACCAAACCTCTTCCTGAGAACGAAACTCTAACTCTGTGAGAGGAATTCACAGATCAGCATGAAGTTTCTAAGATAGCTTCTTTCACATTTGGAACTGATGATATTTCCTTTATCAGTGTAGGCCTCATTGCGATCCAAAGAAGTCCTTCTCAGATTTCTCAATAAGAGTGATAATGGACTGTTGCATGAAACATAAGTGTAATTCTGTGAGATGAATTCACACATCACCAAGAAGGTTCTAAGAAAGCTTCTTCCTAGTTTTCATCTGATTATATTTCCTTTGTCACTGTAAGCTTCATTGCATTCAGAGGTATCCCATTGCAGATTTCCAGAAAACTGTGTTAGCTCACTGAACACTGAAGAGAAAGGTGTAACTCTGTGAGTTGCATTCACACATCGCAATGCAGTTTCTCAGAAGGGTTCTTTCCAGTTTTCATCTGAGGATATTTCCTTTTTAACCATAGCCCTCAATGAGCTCCCAAATATCACTTTGCAGAACAAAAGATAAGAGAGTTAGCAAACTGTTCCAAGAAGGGAAACGTGGAACTCTGTGTGATGAAGTCACACATCAGAAAGTAATCTCTCAGAAAGCTTCTCTGTACTTATTACCTGAGGATATAAACTTTTTCATCAAGGGCCCCAATGGGCTCCCAAATCTCACTTTGCTGATTCCACGAAAAGAGTGTTAGCAAACTACTTCCTGAGATCTAAGCTGTAACTCTGTGAGAGGAATTCACAGATCACCAAGAAGTTTCTCAAAAACCTTCTTTCACGTTTTGAACTGATGATTTTTCCTTTATCAGCGTAGGGCTCAAAGCGATCCAAAGAAGTCCTTCTCAGGTTCCTCAAAAACAGTGATAATGGACTGTTGCCAGAAACGTAAGTGTAACTCTGTGACATGAATTCACACATCACCAAGAAGTTTCTAAGAAAGCTTCTCTCTAGTTGTCATCTGAGGATATTTCCTTTGTCACCATAAGCTTCATTGTGTTCAGAAGAATCCCATTGCAGATTTCCGAAAACTGTGTTAGTAAACTGAACACTGAAGAGAAAGGTGTAACTCTGTAAGTTGCATTGACACATCGAACTGCAGTTTCTCAGAAGGCTTCTTGCCAGTTTTCATCTGAAAATATTTCCTGTTTCACCCCTCAATGAGCTCCCAAATATCACTTTGCAGAACACAAGATAACAGAGTTCGCAAACTGTTCCAAGAAGAGAAGGGTGGAACTCTGTGTGATGAAGTCACACATCAGAAAGCAATCCCTCAGAAAGCTTCTCTCTAGTTATTATCTGAGGATATTACCTTTTTCACCATAGGCCCCTACGGGCTCCCAAATCTCAGTTAGCAGATTCCACGAAAAGAGTGTTAGCAAATTGCTTCCGGAGAACTAAGCTGTAACTCGGTGAGTGGAATTCACAGATCACAAAGAAGTTTCTCAGAAAGCTTCTTTCACGTTTTGAACTGATGATATATCCATTATCAGCGTAGGCCTCAATGCGATCCAAATAAATCCTTCTCAGGTTCCTCAAAAACAGTGATAATGGATTGTTGCAGGAAACATAAGTGTAGCTCTGTGAGATGCATTCACACATCACCAAGAAGTTTCTAGGAAAGCTTCTTTCTAGTTTTCATCTCAGGATATTTCCTTTGTCACCGTAAGGTTAATTATGTTCAGAAGTATCCCATTGCAGATTTCCAGAAAACGGTGTTAGCACATTGAACACTGACGAAAAAGGTGTAACTGGGTGTGTTCCAATCACAAATCGAAATGTAGTTTCTCAGAAGGCTTCTTTCCTGTTTTCATCTGAGGATATTTCCTTTTTCCCCATAGCCCTCAATGAGCTCCCAAATATCACTTTGCAGAACACAAAATAAAAGGGTTAGCAAACTATTCCAAGTTGGGAAGGGTGGGAATCTATGTGATGAAGTCACACATCAGAAAGCAATCTCTCAGAAAGCTTCTCTCTAGTTAATATCTGATGATATGTCCTTTTTCAGCATGGGCCCCTATGGGCTCCCAAATCTCACTTTGCAGATTCCACAAAAAGAGTGTTAGCAAACTGCTTACAGAGAACTAAGCTGTAACTCTGTGAGAGGAACTCACAGATCACAAAGAAGTTTCTCAGCAAGCTTGTTTCACGTTTTGAACTGATGATATTTCCTTTATCAGCCAAGGCCTCAATGCAATCCAAAGACGTCCTTCTCAGGTTCCTCAATAACAGTGATGATGGACTGTTGCAGGAAACATAAATGTAACTCTGTGAGATGAATTCACACATGACCAAGAAGTTTCTAGGAAAGCTTCTTTCTAGTTTTCAATTGAGGATATTTCCTTTTTCACCGTAAATATCATTGAGTTCAGAAGTATCCCATTGCAGTTTTCCAGAAAACTGCGTTAGCACACTGAACACTGAAGAGAAAGGTGTAACTCTGTGAGTTGCATTCACACATCGCAATGCAGTTTCACAGAAGGCTAATTTCCAGTTTTCATATGAGGATATTTCCTTTTTCACCATAGCCCTAAATGAGCTCCCAAATATCACTTTGCAGAACACAAGATAACAGAGTTAGCAAACTGTTTCAAGAAGGGAAGGGTGGAACTCTGTGTGATGAAGTCACACGTCAGAAAGCAATCTCTCAGAAAGCTTCTCTATAGTTATTATCTGAGGATATATCCATTTTCACCATGGGCAACTATGGGCTCCCAAATCTCACTTTGCAGATTCCACGAAAAGAGTGTTAGCAAACTTCTTCCTGAGAACTAAGCTGTAACTCTGTGAGAGATATTCGCAGATCCCAAAGAAGTTTCTCAGAAAGCTTCTTTCACGTTTTGAACTGATGATATTTTATTTATCATCGTAGGCCTCAATGCGATCCAAAGTATTCCTTCTCAACTACCTCGAAAACAGTGAGAATGGATTGTTGCAGGATACATAAGTGTAACTCTGTGAGATGAATTCAAACATCTCCAAGAATTTTCTAGGAAAGCTTCTTTCTGGTTTTCATCGGAGGATATTTCCATTGTCACCGTAAGCTTCATTGCGTTCAGAAGTATCCCATTGCAGATTTCCAGAAAACTCTGTTAGCACACTGAACACTGAAGAGAAAGGGGTAACTCTGTGAGTTGCATTCACACATCACAATGCAGTTTCTCAGAAGGCTTCTTTCCAGTTTTCATCTGAGGATATTTCCTTTTTCACCATAGCTCTCAATGAGCTCCCTAATATCAATTTGCAGAACACAAGATAACAGAGTTAGCAATCTGTACCAAGAAGGGAAGGGTGGAACTCTGTGTGATGACGTCACACATCAGGAATCAATCTCTCAGAAAGCTTCTCTCTAGTTATTATCTGAGGATTTTTCGTTTTTCACCCAGGGCCCTTATGGGCTCCCAAATCTCAGTTTACAGATTCCACGAAAAGAGTGTTAGCAAACTGATTCCGGAGAACTAAGCTGTAACTCTGTGAGAGTAATTCACAGATCACAAAAAGTTTGTCATAAAGCTTCTTTCACGTTTTCAACTGATGATATTTCCTTTATCAACGTAGGCCAACTGATGATATTTCCTTTAACAACGTAGGCGTCAATGCGATCCAAAGAAGTCCTTCTCAGGAACCTCAAAAACAGTGGTAATGGATTGTTGCAGGAAACAGAAGTGTTACTCTGTGTGATGAATTCACACATCACCAAACAGTGATAATTTACTGTCATGAAGTTTCTAAGAAAGCTTCTTTTATTTTTCATCTGAGGATATTTACTTTGTAACCATAAGCTTCAATGCGTTCAGAGGTATCCATTGCAGATTTCCAGAAAAACTGTGTTAGCACACTGAACACTGAAGAGAAAGGTGTAACTCTGTGAGTGGCATTCACACATCGCAATGCAGTTTCTCAGAAGGCTTCTTTTCCAGTTTTCATCTGAGGATTCCTTTTTCACCATAGCCCTCAATGAGCTCACAAATATCACTTTGCGGAACTCAAGATAACAGAGTTAGCAAACTGTTCCAAGAAGTAAAGGGTGGAACTCTGTGTGATGAAGTCACACATCAGAAAGCAATCTCTCAGAAACCTTCTCTCTAGTTATTATCTTAGGATTTTCCTTTTTCACCATAGCCCCTATTGGCTCCCAAATCTCACTTTGCAGATTCCACGAAAAGAGTGTTAGCAAACTGCTTCCTGAGAACTAAGCTGTAACTCTGTGAGAGGAATTCACAGATCACAAAGAAGTTTCTCAGAAAGCTTCTTTCATGTTTTGAACTGATGATATTTCCTTTATCAGCGTAGGCCTCAATGCGATCCAAACAAGTCCTTCTCAGGTTCCTCAAAAACAGTGATAATGGACTGTTGCAGGAAACATAAGTGTAACTTTGTGAAATGAATTCACACATCACCAAGAAGATTCTATAAAAGCTTCTTTCTAGTTTTCAAGTGAGGACATTTCCCCTGTCTCCGTAAGCTTCATGGCGTTCAGAAGTATCCCATTGCAGATTTCCAGAAAACTGTGTTAGCACACTGAACACTGAAGAGAAAGGGTTAACTCTGTGAGTTGCATTCACACATCACAACGCAGTTTCTAAGAGGTCTTCTTTCCCGTTTTCATCTGAGGATATTTCCTTTTTCACCATAGACCTCAAAGAGTTCCAAATATCACTTTGCAGAACTCAAGATAACAAAGTTAGCAAACTGATCCAAGAAGGGAACGGTGGAACTCTGTGTGATGAAGTCACACATCAGAAAGCAATTTCACAGAAATCTTCTCTCTAGTTATTATCTGAGGATATTTCCTTTTTGACCATGGGCCCCTACGGGCTCCCAAATCTCACTTTGCAGATTCCACGATAAGAATGTTTGCAAACTGCTTCCTGAGAACTAAGCTGTAACTCTGTGAGAGGAATTCACAGATCACAAAAAGTTTCTCAGAAAGCTTCTTTCACGTTTTGAACTGATGATATTTCCTTTATTAGCATAGGCCTCAATGCGATTCAAAAAAGGCCTTCTAAGGTTCTGCAAAAACAAGCATAATGGACTGTTGCAGGAAACATAAGTGTCACTCTGTGAGATGAATTCAAACATCACGAAGCAGTATTTTGAGGAAGCTTCTTTCTAGTTTTCATTTGAGAATATTTCCTTTGTCACCGTAAGCTTCCCTGCATTCACAAGTATCCCATTGCAGATTTCCAGAAAACTGTGTTAGCAATCTGAAAACTGAAGAGAAAGGTGTAACTCTGTGAGTTGCATTCACAAATCGAAATGCAGTTTCTCAGAAGGCTTCTTTCCAGTTTTCATCTGAGAATATTTCCTTTTTCACCATAGCCCTCAGTGAGCTCCCATTTATCACTTTGTAGAACAGAAGATAACAGATTTAGCAAACTCTTCCAAGAAGGGAAGGGTGGAACTCTGTGTGATGTAGTCACACATCAGAAAGCAATCTCTCAGAAGGCTTCTCTCTAGTTATTATGTGAGGATATTACGTTTTTCACCAAGGGCCTCTATGAGCTGCCAAATCTCACTTTGCAGGTTCTAAGAAAAGAATGTTAACGAACTGCTTCCTGAGAACTAAGCTGTAACTCTGTGAGAGGAATTCACAGATCACAAAGAAGTTTCTCAGAAAGCTTCTTTCACGTTTTGAACTGATGATATTTCCTTTAACAGTGTAGGCATCAATGTGATCCCAAGAAGTCCTTCTCAAGTTCTTCAAAAACAGTGATATTGGACTGTTGCAGGAAACATAAGTGTAACTCCCTGAGATGAATTCACACATCACCAAGTAGTTTCTAGGAAAGCTTCCTTCTTGTTTTCAACTGAGGATATTTCCTTTGTCACCGTAAGCTTCATGGCGTTCAGAAGTATCTAATTGCAGATTTCCAGAAAACTGTGTTAACACAATGAACACTGAAGAGAGAGGTGTAACTGTGTGACTTGCATTCACACATCGCAATGCACTTTCTCAGAAGGCTTCTTTCCAGTTTTCATCTGAGGATATTTCCTTTTTCACCATAGCCCTCAATGAGCTCCCTAATATCACTTTGCAGAACACAAGATAACAGAGTTAGCAAACTGTTCCAAGAAGGGAAGGGTGGAAGTCTGTGTGATGAGGTCACACCTCAGAAAGCAATCTCTCAGAAAGGTTCTCACTAGTTATTATCTGAGGATATTTCCTTTTTCACCATGGGCCCCTATGGGCTCCCAAATCTCACTTTGCGGGTTCCACGAAAAGAATGTTAGCAAACTGCTGCGCGAGAACTAAGCTGTAACTCTGTGAGAGGAATTCACACATCACAAAGAAGTTTCTCAGAAAGCTTTTTTTACGTTGAACTGATGATATTTCCTTTATCAGCGTAGTTCTCAATGTGATCGAAAGAAGTCCTTCTCAGGTTCCTGAAAAACAGTGATAATGGACTGTTGCAGGAAAAGTAAGTGTAAATCTGTGAGATGAATTCACACATAAACAAAAAGGTTCTATGAAAACTTCTTTCTAATTTTCAACTGAAGATATTTCCTTTGTCATGGTAAACTTCATTGCGTTCAAAAGTATTTCATTGCAGATTTCCAGAAAACTGTGTTATCACAATGAACACTGAAGGGAAAGGTGTAACTCTGTGAGTTGCATTCACACATCGAAATGCAGTTTCTCAGAAGGCTTCTTTCCCGTTTTCATCTGAGGATATTTCGTTTTTCATCATAGCCCTCAATGAGCTCCCAAATATCACTTTGCAGAACACCAGATAACAGAGTTAGCAAACTGTTCCAAGAAGGGAAGGGTGGAACTGTGTGTGATGAAGTCACACATCAGAAAGCAATCTCTCGCTCTGTCTCCCGGACTAGAGTGCAGTGGCCAGATCTCAGCTCTCTGCAAGCTCCGCCTCCCTGGTTTACGCCATTTTCCTGCCTCAGCCTCCTGAGTAGCTGGGACTACAGGCGACCGCCACCTCGCCCAGCTAGTTTTTGTATTTTTAGTAGAGATGGGGTTTCACCGTGTTAGCCAGGATGGTCTCGATCTCCTGACCTCGTGTTTCGCCCATCTCGGCCTCCCAAAGTGCTGGGATTACAGGCTTGAGCCACCGTGCCCAGCCAATATATCCTTTTTCACCATGAGCCCTTATGGGCTCCCAAATCTCACATTGCAGATCCCACGAAAAGAGTGTTAGCAAACTGCTTCCTGAGAACTAAGCTGTAACTCTGTGAGAGGAATCCACAGATCACAAAGAAGTTTCTCAGAAAGCTTCTTTCACGTTTTGAACTGATGATATTTCCTTTATCAGCGTAGGCCTCAATGCAATCCAAAGAAGTCCTTCTCAGGTTCCTCACAAACAGTGATAATGGACTGTTGCAGGAAACATAAGTGTAACTCTGTGAGATGAATTCACACATCACCAAGAGGTTTCTAGGAAAGCTTCTTTCTAGTTTTCAACTGAGGATATTTCCTTTGTCACCGTAAGTTTCATTGCATTCAGAAGTATCCCATTGCAGATTTACAGAATTCTCTGTGAGCACACTGAACACTGAAGAGAAAGGTGTAACTGTGAATTGCATTCACACATCGCAATGCAGTTTCTCAGAAGGCTTCTTTCCAATTTTCATCCGAGGATTTTTCCTTTTTCACCATAGCCCTCAATGAGCTCCCAAATATCACTTTGCAGAACACAAGATAACAGAGTTTGCAAACAGTTCCCAGAAGGGAAGAGAGAACTCTCTGTGATGAAGTCACACATCAGAAAGCAATCTCTCAGAAAGCTTCTCTCTAGTTATTTTCCAAGGATATTTTCTTATTCACCATGGGCCCCTAAGCGCTTCGAAATCTCACTTTGCAGATTGCAAGAAAATAGTGTTAGCAAACTGCTTCCTGAGAACAAATCTGTAACTCTGTGAGAGCAATTCGCAGATCACAAAGAAGTTTCTCAGAAAGCTTCTTTCACGTTGTGAACTGATGATAGTTCCTATATCACCGTAGGCCTCAATGAGATACAAAGAAATCCTTGTCAGGTTCCGCAAAAACAGTGATAATGGACTGTTGCACGAAACATAAGTGTAACATTGTGAGATAAATTCACACATCACCAAGAAGTTTCAAAGAAAGCTTCTTTCTAGTTTTGATCTGAGGATATTTCCTGGTCACCGTAAGCTTCATTGCGTTCAGAAGTATCCCATTGCAGATATCCAGAAAACTGTGTCAGCAATCTGAACACTGAAGAGAAACGTGTTACATTTGGAGTTGCAGTCACACATCGCAATGCAGTTTCTCAGAACGCTTCTTTCAGTGTTCATCTGAGGATATTTCCTTTTTCACCATAGCCCTCATTGAGCTCCCAAATATCACTTTGCACAACCCAACCAACATAGTGAGCAAACTGTTCCAAGAAGGGAAGGTTGAAACTCTGTGTGATGAAGTCACACATCAGAAAGCAACCTCTCTGAAAGCTTCTATCTAGTTATTTTCTGAGGATATTTCCTTTTTCACCATGGACCCCTATGGGCTCCTAAATCTCACGTTGCAGATTTCAGGAAAAGAGTGTTAGCAAACTGCTTCCTGAGAACTAAGCTGTAACTCTGTGAGAGGAATTCACATATCACAAAGAAGTTTCTCAGAAAGCTTCTTTCACGTTTTGAACTGATGATATTTCCTTTATCAGTGTAGGCCTCATTGCGATCCACAGAAGTCCTTCTCAGCTTCCTCAAAAACAGTTATAATGGACTGTTGCAGGAAACATAAGTGTAACTCTGTGAGATGAATTCACACATCACCAAGAAGTTTCTAGGAAAGCCTCTTTCTAGTTTTCAACAGAGGATATTTCCTTTTTCACCATTAGCTTCATTGCGTTCAGAAGTATCCCATTGCAGATTTCCAGAACACTGTGTTAGAACACTGAACATTGAAGGGAAAGGTGTAACTCTGTGAGTTGCATTCTCACATCGCAATGCAGTTTCTCAGAAGGCTTCTTTCCAGTTTTCATCTGAGGGTAATTCCTTTTTCACAATAGCTCTCAATGAGCTCCCAAATATCACTTTGCAGAACACAAGATAACAGAGTTAGAAAACTGTTCCAAGAAGGGAAGGGTGGAACTCTGTGTGCATAAGTCACACATCAGAAAGCAATCTCTCAGAAAGGTTTTCTCTCGTTATTATCTGAGGATATTTCCTTTTTCACCATGAGCCCCTATGGTCTCCCAAATCTCACTTTGCAGATTAAACGAAAAGAATGTTAGCAAACTGCTTCCTGAGAATTAAGCTGTAACTCTGTGAGAGGAATTCTCAGATCACAAAGAAGTTTCTCAGAAAGCTTCATTCACGTTTTGAACTGATGATATTTCCTTTATGAGCGTAGGCCTCAAAGCGATCAAAAGACGTCCTTCTCAGGATCCTCAAAAACAGTGATAATGGACTGTTGCAGGAAACATAAGTGTAACTCTGTGAGACGAATTCACACATCACCAAGAAGTTTCTAGGAAAGCTTCTTTCAAGTTTTCATCTGCGGATATTTCCTTTGTCACCGTAAGCTTCATTGCATTCAGAAGTATCCCATTACGGATTTCCAGAAAACTGTGTTAGCACACTGAACACTGAAGAGAAAGGTGTAACTCTGTGTGTTGCAATCACACATCACAATGCAGTTTCTCACAGGGCTTCTTTCCAGTTTTCATCTGAGGATGTTTCCATTTTCACCATAGCCCTCAATGAGCTCCCAAATATCACTTTGCAGAACACAAGATAACAGAGTTAGCAAACTCTTCCAAGAAGGGAAGCGTGGAACTCTGTGTGATGAAGTCACACATCAGAAAGCAATCTCTCAGAAAGCTTCTCTCTAGCTATTATCTGAGGATATTTTCTTTTTCACTATGGGCGCCTATGGGTTCCCAAATCTCACTTTGCAGATTCCACAAAAATAGTGTTAGCAAACTGCTTCCTGAGATCTAAGCTGTAACTCTGTGAGAGAAATTCACAGATTACCGAGAACTTTCTCAGAAAGCTTCTTTCTCGTTTTGAACTGATGATATTTCCTTTATCAGCGTCAGACTTACTGTGATTCAAAGTATTCCTTCTCAGGTACCTCGAAAACAGTGATAATGGATTGTTCCCGGAAACATAAGTGTAAATCTGGGAGCTGAATTCACACATCACCAAGAAGTTTCTAGGAAAACTTCTTTCTAGTTTTTATGTGAGGATATTTCCTTTGTCACCATAAGCTTCATTGCGTTCAGAAGTATCCCATTGCAGATTTCCAGAAAAATGTGTCAGAACACTGAACACAGAAGAGAAAGGTGAAACTCTATGACCTGAATTTACACATCGCAATGCAGTTTCTCAGAAGGCTTCCTCCAGTTTCCATTTGAGGATATTTCCTTTTTCACCATAGCCCTCAATGAGCTCCCAAATATCACTTTGCAGAACACAAGATAACAGAGTTAGCAAACTGTTCCAAGTAGGGAAGGGTGGAACCCTGTGTGATGAAGTCACACATCAGAAAGCAATCTCTCAGAAAGCATCTCTATAGTTAATATCTGAGGATATTTCCTTTTTCACCATGGGCCCCTATGGGCTCCCAAATCTCACTTTGCAGATTCCACGAAAAGAGTGTTAGCAAACTGCTTCCTGAGAACTAAGCTGTAACTCTGTGAGAAGAATTCACAGATCACAAACAAGTTTCTCAGAAAGCTTCTTTCACGTTTTCCACTGATGATATTTTCTTTATCAACGTAGGCCCCAAAGCGATCCAAAGAAATGCTTCTCAGGTTCTCAATAACAGTGATGATGGACTGCTGCAGGAAACATAAATGTAAGTCTGTGTGATGAATTCACACATCACCAAGAAGTTTCTAGGAAAGCTTCTTTCTAGTTTTCATCTGAGGATATTTCCTTTGTCACCGTAAGCTTCATTGCGTTTAGAAGTATCCCAATGCATATTTCCAGAAAACTGTGTTGGCACACTGAGCACTGAAGAGAAAAGTGTAACTCTGTGAGTTGCATTCACACATCGCAATGCAGTTTCTCAGAAGGCTTCTTTCCACTTTTCATCTGAGGTTATTTCCTTTTTCTCCCTAGCCCTCCATGAGCTCCATAATAACACTTTGCAGGACACAAGATAAGAGAGTTAGCAAACTGTTCCAGGAAGGAAATGTTGGAACTCTGTGTGATGAAGTCACACATCAGAAAGCAATCTCTCAGAAAGCTTCTCTCTAGTTATTAACTGACGATATTTCCTTTTTCACCATGGGCCCCTATGGGCTCCCAATTCTCACTTTGCAGATTCCACGAAAAGCGTGTTAGCAAACTGCTTCCTGAGAACTAAGCTGTAACACTGTGAGAGGAATTCACAGATCACAAAGAAGTTTCTCAGAATGCTTCTTTCACATTTTGAACTGATGATATTTCATTTATCAGCGTAGGCCTCAATGCGATCAAAAGAAGTCCTTCTCAGGTTCCTCAAAAACAGTGATAATGGACTGTTGCATGAAACATTAGTGTAACTCTGTGAGATGAATTCACACATCACCAAGAAATTTCTAGGAAAGGTTCTTTCTGGTTTTCATCTGAGGATATTTCCTTTGTCATTGTAAGCTTCCTAGCGCTAAAAGGTATCCCATTGCAGATTTCCAGAAAACTTAGTTAGCAAACTGATCACTGAAAAGAAACATGTAACTCGGTGAGTTGCATTCACACATCGAAATGCACTTTCTCAGAAGGTTTCTTTCGAGTTTTCATTTGAGGATATTTCCTTTTTCACCTTAGCCCTCAATGAGCTCAGAAATATCACTGCAGAACACAAGATAACAGAGTTAGAAAATTGTTACAAGAAGGGAAGTGTGGATCTCTGTGTGATAAAGTGACACATCTGAAAGCAGTCTCTCAGAAAGCTTCTCTCTAGTTATTATCAGAGGACATTTGCTTTTTCACGATGGGCCCCTATGGGCTCCCAAATCTCACTTTGCAGATTCCATGAGAACAGTGTTACCAAACTGCTTCCTGAGAACTAAGCTGTAACTCTGTGAGTGGAATTCAAACATCACAGAGAATTTTCTCAGAAAGCTTCTTTCACGTTTTGAACAGATGATATTTTATTTATCAGCGTAGGCCTCAATGCGATCCAAAGTATTCCTTCTCAGGTACCTCAAAAAAGTGGTAATCGACTGTTGCTGGAAACATAAGTATAACTCTGTGAGATGAATTCACACATCACCAAGACGTTTCTAGGAAAGCTTCCTTCATGGTTTCATCTGAGGATATTTCCTTTGTCACACTAAACTTCATTTAGTTCAGAAGTATCCCATTGCAGATTTCCAGAACACTGTGATAGCACACTGAACACTGAAGAGAAAGGTGTAACTCTGTGAGTTGCATTCACACATCGCAATGCAGTTTCTCAGAAGGCTTCTTTCCAGTTATCATCTGAGGATATTTCCTTTTTGACCATAGCCCTCAATGAGCTCCCAAATATCACTTTGCAGAACACAAGATAACAGAGTTAGCAAACTTTTCCAGGAAGGGAAGGGCGGAACTCTGTGTGATGAATTCACACATCAGAAAGCAATCTCTCAGGAAGCTTCTCTCTAGTGATTATCTGAGGATACTTCCTTTTTACCATGGGCCTCTATGTGCTCCCAAATCTCACTGTGCATATTAAATGAAAAGAGTGTTAGCAAACTGCTTCCTGAGAACAAAGCTGTAACTCTGTGAGAGGAATTCACAGATCACAAAGAAGTTTCTCAGAAAGCCTCTTTCACGTTTTGAACTGATGATATTTCCTTTATCAGCGTAGGCCTCAATGCCATCAAAAGAATTCCTGCTCAGGTTCCTCCAAAACAGTGATAATGGACTGTTGCATGAAACATAAGTGTAACTCTGTGAGATGAATTCACACATCACCAAGAGGTTTCTAGGAAGGATTCTTTCTAGTTTTCATCTGAGGTTATTTCCTTTTTCACCGTAAGCTTCATTGCGTTCAGAAGTATCCCATTGCAGATTTTCCGAAAACTGTGTTAGCACACTGAACACTGAAGAGAAAGGTGTAACTCTGTGAGTTGCATTCACACATCGCAATGCAGTTTTTCAGAAGGCTTCTTTCCCGTTTTCATATGACGATATTTCCTTTTCCACCATAGCCCTGAAAGAGCTCCCAAATATAACTTTGCAGAACACAAGGTAAGAGAGTTAGCAAACGGTTCCCAGAAGGGAAGGGTGGAACTCTGTGTGATGAAGTCACACATCAGAAAGCAATCTCTTAGAAAGCTTCTCTCTAGTTATGATCTACAGATATTTCCTTTTCACCATGGGCCCCATGTGCTCCCAAATCTCACTTTGCAGATTCCACGAAACGAGTTTTAGAAAACTGCTTCCTGAGAACTAAGCTGTAACACTGTGAGAGGAATTCACAGATCACAAAGAAGTTTCTCAGAAAGCGTCTTTCACGTTTTGAAATGATGATATTTCCTTTATCAACGTAGGCCTCAATGTGAACCACAGAAGTAATTCTCAGGTTCCTCAAAAACAGTGACAATGGACTTTTTCAGGAAATAGAAGTGTAACTCTCTGCGATGAATTCACACATCTCCAAGAAGTTTCTAGGAAAACTTCTTGCTAGTTTTCAACTGAGGATATTTCCTTTGTCACCCTAAGCTTCATTGTGTTCAGAATTATCCATTGCAGATTTCCCGAAAACTGTGTTAGCAAACTAAACACTAAACAGAATGGTGCAACTCTGTGAGTTGCATTCACATATCGCAATGCAGTTTCTCAGAAGGCTTCTCTCCAGTTTTCATCTGAGGATATTTATTCTTTCACCATAGCCCTCAATGTGCTCCCAAACATCACTTTGCAGAACACAAGATAACAGAGTTAGCAAACTGTTCCAAGAAGGGAAGGGTGGAACTCTGTGTGATGAAGTCACACATCAGAAAGCAATCTCTCAGAAAGCTTCTCTCTAGTTATTATATGAGGATATATCCATTTTCAACATGGGCAACTATGGGCTCCCAAATCTCACTTTACAGATTCCACGAAACGAGTGTTAGAAATCTTCTTCCTGAGAACTAAGCTGTAACTCTGTGAGAGGAATTCACACATCACAAAGAAGTTTCTCAGAAAGCTTCTTTTAACTTTTGAACTGAAGATATTTCCTTTATAAACGTAGGCCTCAATGCGATCCAAAGAAGTCCTTCTCAGGTTCCTCAAAAACCGTGATAATGGATTGTTGCAGGAAACAAAAGTGTAACTCTGTGCGATGAGTTCACACATCAGCTAGAAGTTTCTAGGAAAGCTTCTTTCTAGATTTCATCTGACGATATTTCCTTTTTCAACGTAAGCTTCATTGCTTTCAGCAGTATCCCATTGCCGATTTCCAGAAAACTGTGTTCGCACACTGAACACTGAAGAGACAGGTGTAACTCTGTGAGTTGCATTCACACATCGCAATGCAGTTTCTTTGAAGGCTTCTTTCCAGTTTTCATATTAGGACATTTCCTTTTTAACCATAGCCCTCAATGAGCTCCCAAATATCACTTTGCAGAACACAAGATAACAGAGTTGGCAAACTGTTCCAAGAAGGGACGGGTGGAACCCTGTGTGATTAAGTCACACATCAGAAAGCAATCTCTCAGAAAGCTTCTCTCTAGTAATTATCTGACGATATTTCCTTTTTCACCATGGGCCCCTATGGGCTCCCAAATCTCACTTCGCAGATTCCACGAAAAGAATACTTGCAAACTGCTTCGTGAGAACTAAGCTGTAACCCTGTCAGAGGAATTCAAAGATCACAAAGAAGTTTCTCAGAAAGCCTTTTCACTTTTTGAACTGATGATATTTCCTTTATCAGCGTAGGCCTCAATGCGATCCAAAGTATTCCTTCTCAGGTACGTCAAAAACAGTGATAATGGACTGTTGCAGGAAACATAAGTGTAGCTCTGTGGGATGAATTCACACATCACCAAGAAGTTTCTAAGAAAGCTTCTTTCTTGTTTTCATTTGAGGATATGGATAAATCCTTTGTCACAATAAGCTTCATTGCGTTCAGAAGTATCCCATTGAAGATTTCCAGAAAACTGTGTTAGCACACTGAACACTGAAGAAAAAGGTGTAACATTGTGATTTGCATTCAGACATGTAAATGCAGTTTCTCAAAAGGCTTCTTGCCAGTTTTCATCTGAGGATATTTCCTTTTTCACCATAGCCCTCAATGGTCTCCGAAATATCACCTTGCAGAACACAAGATAACAGAGTTAGCAAACTGTTCCAAGAGGGGAAGGGTGGAACTCTGTGTGATGAAGACACACATCAGAAAGCAATCTCTCAATAAGCTTCTCTCTAGCTATTATCTGAGGATATTTCCTTTTTCACCATGGGCCCCTATGGGCTGCCAAATCTCACTTTGCAGATTCCACGAAAAGAGTGTTTGCAACCTGCTTCCTGAGAACTAAGCTGTAACTCTGTGAGAGGAATTCACAGATCACAAAGAAGTTTCTCAGAAAGCTTCTTTCACGTTGTGAACTGATGATATTTCCTTTATCAGCGTAGGCCTCATTGCGATAAAAAGAATTCCTTCGCAGGTTTTCAGTAACAGTGATAATGGACTGTTGCAGGAAACATAAGTGTAACTCCGTGAGATGAATTCAAACATCACCATGAAGTTTCTAGGAAAGTTTCTTTCTAGTATTCATCTGAGGATATTTCCTTTGTCACCGTAAGCTTCATTCCGTTCAGAAGTATCCCATTGCAGATTTCCAGAAAACTGTGTTAGCACCTTGAACACTGAAGAGAAAGGTGTAACTCTGTGAGTTGCATTCACACATCGCAATGCAGCTTCTCGGAAGGCTTCTTTCCCGTTTTCATCTGAGGATATTTCCTTTTTCAGATAGCCCTCAATGAGCTCCCAAATATCACTTTGCGGAACACAAGATAACAGAGTTAGCAAACTGTTCCAAGAAGGAAAGGGTGGAACTCTGTGTGATGAAGTCACACATCAGGAAGCAATCTCTCAGAAAGCTTCTCTCTAGTTATTATCTGAGGATATTTCCTTTTTCACCATGGGCCCCTATGGACCCCCAAATCTCACGTTGCAGATTCTACGAAAAGAATGTTAGCAAACTGCTTCCTGAGAACTAAGCTGTAACTCTGTGAGAGGAATTCACAGATCACAAAGAAGTTTCTCAGAAACCTTCTTTCACGTTTTGAATTGAAGATATATCCTTTATCAGCGTATGCCTCATTCGATGCAAAGAAGTCCTTCTCAGTTTCCTCAACAACAGTGATAATGGACTGTTGCAGGAAACATAAGTGTAGCAATGTGAGAAGAATTCATACATGACCAAGAAGTTTCTACGAAAATTTCTTTCTAGTTTTCTACTGAGCATATTTCCCTTGTCACCGTCAGCTTCATGGCATTCAGAAGCATCCCATTGCAGATTTCCAGAAAACTGTATTAGCACACTGAAAATTGAAGAGAAACGTGTAACTCTGTGTGTTGCATTCACACATGGCAATGCAGTTTCTGAGAAGGATTCTTTCCAGTTTTCATCTGAGGATCTTTCCTTTTTCACCATGGGCCCCTATGGGCTCCCAAATATCACTTTGCAGAACACAAGATAACAGAGTTAGCAAACTGTTCCAAGAAGGGAAGGGTGGAACTGTGTGTGATGAAGTCACGCATCAGAAAGTAACCTCTCGGAAAGCTTCTCTCTACTTATTATCTGACTAAGTTTCCTTTTTCACCATGGGCCCCGATGGGCTCCCAAATCTCACTTTGCAGATTCCACGAAAACAGTGTTAGCAAACTGCTTCCTGAGAACTAAGGTTTAACTCTGTAAGAGGAATTCACAGATCAGAAAGAAGTTTCTCAGAAAGCTTCTCTCACTTTCTGAACTGATGATATTTCATTTATCAGCGTAGGTCTCAATGCGATCCAAAGTATTCCTTCTCATGTACCTCAAATACATTGATAATGGATTGTTGCAGGAAACTTAACTGTAACTCTGTGAGATGAATTCACACATGACCAAGAAGTTTCTAGGAAAGCTTCTTTCAAGTTTTCATCTGAGGATATTTCCTTTGTCACCGTAAGCTGCATTGCGTTCAGAAGTATCCCATTGCAGATTTCCAGAAAAGTGTGTTAGCACACTGAACACTGAAGAGAAAGGGTTAGCTCTGTGAGTTGCATTCACACTTCGAAATGCAGTTTCTCAGAAGGCTTCTTTCCAGTTTTCATCTGAGGATATTTCCTTTTTCACCATAGCCCTCAATGAGCTCCCAAATATCACTTTGCAGGACACACAATAACAGAGTTAGCAAACTGTTCCAAGAAGGGAAGGGTGGAACTCTGTGTGATGAAGTCACACATCAGAAAGCAATCTCTCAGATAGCTTCTCTCTAGTTATTATCTGAGGATATTTCCTTTTTCACCATGGGCCCCTAAGAGCACCCAAATCTCACTTTGCAGATACCACGAAAAGAGTATTAACAAACCGCTTCCGGAGAACTAAGCTGTCACTCTGTGAGAGGAATTCACAGATCACAAAGAGGTTTCTCAGAAAGCTTCTTTCACGTTTTGAAGTGAGGATAATACCTTCATCAGCGTAGGATTCAATGCGATCCAAAAAGTCCTTCTCAGGTACCTCAAAAACAGTGATAAGGGATTGTTGCACGAAACATAAGTGTAACTCTGTGAGATGAATTCATATGTCACCAAGAAGTTTCTAGGAAAGCTTCTTTCTATTTTTCAACTGAGGATACTTCGTTTGTTACCTTAGGTTTCATTGCGTTCAGAAGTATCCCATTGCAGATTTCCAGAAAACTGTGTTAGCACACTGAACACTGAAGAGATAGGTGTAATTCTGTGAGTTGCATTCACACATCGCAATGCAGTTTCTGTGAAGGCTTCTTTCCAGTTTTCATCTGAGGATATTTCCTTTTTCACCATAGACAGCAATGAGCTCCCAAATGTCAATTTGCAGAACACAAGATAACAGAAGTTAGCAAACTTTTCCAAGAAGGGAAGGGTGGAACTCTTTGTGATGAAGTCACACATCAGAAAGCAATCTCTCAGAAAGCTTCTCTCTAGTTATTATCTGACGATATTTCCTTTTCCCCATGGGCCCCTATGGGATCAAAAATCTCACATTGCAGATTCCACGACAACAGTGTTAGCAAAATGCTTCCTGAGTACTAATCTGCAACTCTGTGAGAGGAATTCACAAATCACAAAGAAGTTTCTCAGATAGCTTCTTTCACGTTTTTAACTGATGATATTTCCTTTATCAGAGTATGCCTCAAAGTGATCGAAAGAAGTCCTTCTCTGGTTCCTCAAAACAGTGAGAAGCGACTTTTGCAGGAAACATGAGTGTAACTCTGTAAAATGAATTCACACATCACTAAGAAGTTTCTAGGAAAGCTTCTTTCTAGTTTTCATCTGAGGATATTTCCTCTGTCACCGTAAGCTTCATTTCGTTCAGAAGTATCCCACTGCAGATTTCCAGAAAACTGTGTTAGCACACTGAACCCTGAAGAGGAAGGCGTAACTCTGTGAGTTGCATTCACACTTCGCAATGCAGTTTCTCAGAAGGATTTTTTCCACTTTTCATCTGAGGATATTTCCTTTTCCACCATAGCCCTCAATGAGCTCCCAAATATCACTTTGCAGAACACAAGATAAGAAAATTATTAAACTGTTCCAAGAAGGGAAGTGTGGAACTCTGTGTTCTGAAGTCACACAACAGAAAGCAATCCCTCAGAAATCTTCTCTCTAGTTATTATCTCAGGATATTTCCCTTTTCTCCATGGGCCCCTATGCGCTCCCAAGTCTCACTTTGCAGATTCCACGAAAAGAGGGATAGCAAACTGCTTCCTGAGATCTGAGCTGTAACTCTGTGAGGGGAATTCACAGATCACAAAGATGTTTCTCATAAAGCTTCTTTCACGTTTTGAACGGATGAAATTTCCTTTATCAGCGTAGGCCTCAATGCGATCCAAAGTATTCCTTCACAATAACCCCAAAAACAGTGATAATGGACTGTTGCAGGAAACATAAGTGAAACTGTGTAAGATGAATTCACACATCACCAACAAGTTTTGTGAGGAAGCTTCTTTCTAGTTTTCACCTGAGGATATTTCCTTTGTCACCGTAAGCTGCATTGCGTTCAGAAGTATCCCATTGCAGATTTCCAGAAAACTGTGTTAGCACACTGAACACTGAAGAGAAAGGGTTAGCTCTGTGAGTTGCATTCACACTTCGAAATACAGTTTCTCAGAAGGCTTCTTTGCAGTTTTCATCTGAGGATATTTCCTTTTTCACCATAGCCCTCAATGAGCTCCCAAATATCACTTTGCAGGACACACAATAACAGAGTTAGCAAACTGTTCCAAGAAGGGAAATGTGGAACTCTGTGTGATGAAGTCACACATCAGAAAGCAATCTCTCAGAAAGCTTCTCTCTAGTTATTATCTGAGGATATTTCCTTTTTCACCATGGGCCCCTAAGAGCACCCAAATCTCACTTTGCAGATTCCACGAAAAGAGTGTTAACAAACCGCTTCTGGAGAACTAAGTTGTAACTCTGTGAGAGGAATTCACAGATCATAAAGAGGTTTCTCAGAAAGCTTCTTTCACGTTTTCAAGTGAGGATAATTCCTTTATCAGCGTAGGCCTCAATGCGATCCAAAGAAGTCTTTCTCAGGTACCTCAAAAACAGTGATAAGGGATTGTTGCACGAAACATACGTGTAACTCTGTGAGATGAATTCACACGTCACCAAGAAGTTTTTAGGAAAGTTTCTTTCTATTATTCAACTGAGGATATTTCATTTGTTATCTTAAGTTTCATTGCGTTCAGAAGTATCCCATTGCAGATTTCCAGAAAACTGTGTTAGCACACTGAACACTGAAGAGATTGGTGTAATTCTGTGAGTTGCATTCACACATCGCAATGCAGTTTCTGAGAAGGCTTCTTTCCAGTTTTCATCTGAGGATATTTCCTTTTTCACCATAGACAGCAATGAGCTCCCAAATATCAATTTGCAGAACACCAGATAACAGAAGTTAGCAAACATTTCCAAGAAGGGAAGGGTGGAACTCTGTGTGATGAAGTCACACATCAGAAAGCAATCTCTCAGGAAGCTTCTCTCTAGTTATTATCTGAGGATATTTCCTTTTTCACCATGGGCCCCTATGGGCTCAAAAAACTCACATTGCAGATTCCACGAAAACAGTGTTAGCAAAATGCTTCCTGAGAACTAATCTGCAACTCTGTGAGAGGAATTCACAAATCACAAAGAAGTTTCTCAGAAAGCTTCTTTCACGTTTTGAACTGATATTTCCTTTATCAGCGTAGTCCGCAATGCGATCCAAAGAAGTCCTTCTGAGGTTCCTCAAAAACAGTGATAAAGGACTGTTGCAGGAAACATAAGTGTTACTCTGTGAGATGAATTCACACATCACCAAGAAGTTTCTAGGAACGCTTCTTTCTAGTTTTCATCTGACGATATTTCCTTTGTCACCGTAAGTTTCATTCTGTTCAGAAGTATCCCATTGCAGATTTCCAAAAAGCTGTGTTAGCACACTGAACACTGAAGAGAAAGGGGTAACTCTGTGAGTTGCATTCACACATCGCAATGCAGTTTCTCAAAAGGCTTCTTTCCAGGTTTCATCTGAGGATATTTCGTCTTTCAGATAGCCGTCAATGAACTCCCAAATATCACCTTGCAGAACACAAGATAAAAGAGATAGCAAAGTGTTCCAAGAAGGGAAGTGTGGAAATCAGTGTGATGAAGTCACACATCAGAAAGCAATCCCTCAGAAAGCCTCTCTCTAGTTATTATCTGAGGATATTTCCTTCTTCAGCATGGGCCCCTATGGGCTCCCAAATCTCACCTTGTAGATTCCACGAATGGAGTGTAAGCAAACTGCTTCCTAAGAATTAAGCTGTAACTCTGTGAGAGGAATTCACAGATCACAAAGAAGTTTCTCAGAAAGCTTCTTTCACGTTTTAAACTGATGATACTTCCTTTATCAGCATAGGCCTCAGTGCGATCCAAAGAGGTCCCTCTCAGGTTCCTCAAAAACAGTGATAATGGACTGTTGCAGGAAACATAAGTGTAACTCTGTGAGATGAATTCCCACATCACCAAGAAGTTTCTAGGAAAGCTTCTTTCTCGTTTTCATCTGAGGATATTTCCTTTGTCTCCGTAAGCTTCGTTGCGTTCAGAAGTATCCCTTTGAAGATTTCCAGAAAACTGTTTTAGCACACTGAACAATGAAGAGAAAGGTGTAACTCTGTGAGTTGCATTCACACATCGCCATGCCGTTTCTCAGACGGCTTCTTTCCAGTTTTCATCTGAGGATATTTCCTTTTTCAAAATAGCCCTCAATGAGCTCCCAAATATCACTTTGCAGAACACAAGATAACAGAGTTAGCAAACTGTTCCAAGAAGGAAAGGGTGGAACTCCGTGTGATGAAGTCACACATCAGAAAGCTATCTCTCAGAAAGCTTCTCTCTAACGAATAAATGAGGATATTTCCTTTTTCACCATGGGCCCCTCTGGGCTCCCAAATCTCACGTTGAATATTCCACGAAAAGAGTGTTAGCACACTGCTTCCTGAGAACTAAGCTGTAACTCTGTGAGAGGAATTCACAGAGCACAAAGACGTTTCTCAGAAAGCTTCTTTCACGTTTTGAACTGATGATATTTCCTTTATCAGCGTAGGCCTCAATGTGATCCAAAGAAGTCCTTCTCAGCTTCCTCAAAAACAGTGATATTGGACTGTTGCAGGAAACATAAGTGTAATTCTGTGAGATGAATCCACACATAACCAAGAAGTTTTTTAAGAAAGCTTCTTTCTAGTTTTCAACTCCGGATATTTCCTTTGTCACCGTAAGCTTCATTGCGTTCAGAATTATGCCATTGCAGATTTCCAGAAAATTGTGGTAGCCCACTGAACACTGAAGAGAGAGGTGTAACTCTGTGAGTTGCATTCACACATCACAATGCAGTTTCTCAGAAGGCTTCTTTTCAGTTTTCGTCTGAGGATATTTCCTTTTTCACCATAGCCCTCAGTTAGCTCCCAAATATCACTTTGCAGAACACAAGATAAAAGAGTTAGCATACTGTTAAAACAAGAAACGGTGGATCTCTGTGTGATGAAGTCACACATCAGAAAGCAATCTCTCTGACAGCTTCTCTCTAGTTATTATCTGAGGATATTTCCTTTTTCACCATGAACCCCGATGGACTCCAAAATCTCACTTTGCAGATTCCACGAAAAGAGTGTTAGCAAACTGCTTCCTGAGAACTAAGCTGTAACTCTGTGATAGGAATTCACAGATCACAAAAAAGTTTCTCAGAAAGCTTCTTTCACGTTTTGAACTGATGGTATATCCTTTATCAGCGTAAGCCTCATGCGATGCAAAGAAGTCCTTCTCAGTTTCCTCAGTAACAGTGATAATGGACTGTTGCAGGAAACATAAGTGTAACTCTATGAGATGAATTCACACGTCTCCAAGAAGTTTCTAGGAAAGCTTCTTTCTAGTTTTCTACTGAGCATATTTCCTTTGTCACCGTATGCTTCATGGCGTTCAGAAGCATCCCATTGCAGATTTCCGGAAAACTGTGTAAGCACAGTGAAAATTGAAGAGAAACGTGTAACTCTGTGTGTTGCATTCACACATGGAAATGCAGTTTCTGAGAAGGCTTGTTTCCAGTTTTCATCTGAGGATATTTCCTTTTTCACCATGGGCCCCTATGTGCTCCCAAATATCACTTTGCAGAACACAAGATAACAGAGTTAGCAAACTGTTCCAAGAAGGGAAGGGTGGAACTGTGTGTCATGAAGTCACACATCAGAAAGTAATCTCTCGGAAAGCTTCTCTCTACTTATTATCTGACTAAGTTTCCTTTTTCACTGTGGGCCCCGATGAGCTCCCAAATCTCATTTTGCAGATTCCATGAAAACAGTGTTAGCAAACTGCTTCCTGAGAACTAAGGTTTAACTCTGTAAGAGGAATTCACAGATCAGAAAGAAGTTTCTCAGAAAGCTTCTTTCACGTTTTGAACTGATGATATCCTTTATCAGCGTAGGTCTCAATGCGATCCAAAGAAGTCCTTCTCAGGTACCTCAAAAACAGTGATAATGGGCCATTGCAGGAAACATAAGTGTAACTCTGTGAGATGATTTCAGACATCACCAAGAAGTTTCTAAGAAAGCTTCTTTCTAGTTTTCATCTGAGGATATATCCTTTGTCACCATAAGCTTCATTGCGTTCAGAAGTATCCCATTGCAGATTTCCAGAATACTGTGTCAGCAAACTCAACACTGAAGACAAAGGTGTAACTCCGTGAGTTGCATTCACACATCGCATGCAGTTTCTCAGAAGGCTTCTTTCCAGTTTCACCTGAGGATATTTCCTTTTCCACCATAGAACTCAATGAGCTCCCACATATCACTTTGCTGAACACAAGATAACAGAGTTGGCAAACTGTTCCAAGAAGGGAAGGGTGGAAGTCTGTGTGATGAAGTCACACTTCAGAATGCAATCTCTCAGTAAGCTTATCTGTAGTTTATTATCTGAGGGTATTTCCTTTTTCACCATGGGCCCCTAAGAGCTCCCAAATCTCACTTTGAAGATTCCACGGAAAGAGTGTTAGCAAATGGCTTCCTGAGACCTAGCTGTAACTCTGTGAGAGGAGTTCACAGATAACAAGAAGTTTCTCAGAAAGCTTCCTTCACGTTTTGAACTGATGATATTTCCTTTATAAGCGTAGGCCTCAATACGAACAAAGACAGTCCTTCTCAGCTTTCTCAAAAACTTTGATAACGGACGGTTTGCTGAAACATAAGTGTAACGCTGTGAGATGAATTCACAGATCACCAAAAACTTTCTAGAAGGTTCTTTGCAGTTTTCATCTGAGGATATTTCCTTTTCAACGTAAGCTTCATTGAGTTCAGAAGAATCGAATTGAAGATTTCCAGAAAACTGTGTTAGCACACTGAACACTGAAGTGAAAGGTTGAACACTGTGACTTGCATTCACACATCGTAATGCGGTTTTCTCAGAAGGCTTCCGTTCAGTTGTCATCTGAGGATATTTCCTTTTTCACCATAGCCCTCAATGAGCTCCCAAATATCACTTTGCAGAACACAAGATAACACAGTTAGCAAAAACGTTCCAAAAAGCAAGGCTGGAACTCTGTGATGAAGTCACACATCAGAAAGCAATGTCTCAGAAAGCTTCTCTCTAGTTATTATCTGAGGATATTTCCTTTTTCACCATTGGCCTCGATGGTCTCCCAAATCTCACTTTGCAGATTCCACGAAAAGAGTGTTAGCAAACTGCTTCTGGAGAAGAGAGCTGTAACTCTGAGAGAGTAATTCACAGATCACAAAGAAGTTTGTGAGAAAGCTTCTTTCCCATTTTGTACTGATGATATTTATTTATCAGCGTAGGCCTCAATGCGATCAAAGAAGTCCTTCTCAGGTTCCTCAAAAACAGTGATAATGGACTGTGGCAGGAAACAGAAGTGTAACTCTGTGAGATGAATTCACACATCACCAAGAAGTTTCTAGAAAGTTCTTTCTAGTTTTCACTGAGGATATTTCCTTTGTCACCATAAGCTTCATGCGTTCAGAAGTATCCCATTGCAGATTTCCAGAAAACTGTGTTAGAACACTGAACACTGAAGAGAAAGGTGAACTCTGTGAGTTGCATTCAACATCACAATGCAGTTTCTCAGAAGGCTTCTTTCCAGTTTTCATCTGAGGATATTTCCTTTTTCACATAGCCCTAATGAGCTCCCAAATATCACTTTGCGAACACAGATAACAGAGTTAGCAAACTGTTCCAAGAAGGGAAGGGTGGAACTCTGTGTGATGAAGTCACACATCAGAAAGCAATCTCTCAGAAAGCTTCTCTCTAGTTATTATCTGAGGATATTCCTTTTTCACCATGGGCCCCTAGGGCTCCCAAATCTCACTTTGCAGATTCCACGAAAGAGTGTTAGCAAACTGCTTCCTGAGAACTAAGCGTAACTCTGTGAGAGGAATTCACAGATCACAAAGAAGTTTCTCAGAAAGCTTCTTTCACGTTTTGAACTGATGATATTTTTATCAGCGTAGGCCTCAATGCGATCCAAAGAGTCCTTCTCAGGTACCTCAAAACAGTGATAATGGATTGCAGGAAACATAAGTGTAACTCTGTGAGATGAGAATTCACACATCACCAAGAAGTTTCTAGAAAGCTTCTTTCTAGTTTTCATCTGAGGATATTTCCTTTGTCACCGTAAGCTTCATTGCGTTCAGAAGTATCCCATTGCAGATTTCCAGAAAACTGTGTAGCACACTGAACACTGAAGAGAAGGTGAACTCTGTGAGTTGCATTCACACATCGCAATGCAGTTTCTCAGAAGGCTTCTTTCCAGTTTTCATCTGAGGATATTTCCTTTTTCACCATAGCCCTCAATGAGCTCCCAAATATCACTTTGCGAACACAAGATAACAGAGTTAGCAAACTGTTCCAAGAAGGGAAGGGTGGAACTTGTGTGATGAAGTCACACATCAGAAGCAATCTCTCAGAAAGCTTCTCTCTAGTTATTATCTGAGGATATTCCTTTTTCACC
>NC_044559.1:91909808-91991745 GCF_007565055.1 Rhinopithecus roxellana | reverse complement strand
CGTTTCTCAGAAAGCTTCTCTTTAGTTATTAGGTGAGGATATTTCCTTTTTCACCATAGCCCTCAATGAGCTCCCAAATATACCTTTGCAGAATCCACGACAACAGTGTTAGCAAACTGTTCCAAGAAGTTAAGTGTGGAACTCTGTATGATGAAGCCACACATCAGAAAGGAGTCTCTCAGAATGCTTCTCACTAGTTATTATGTGAGGTTATTTCCTTTTTCACCATGGGCCCCTATGGGCTCCCAAATATCACTTTACAGATTCCACGAAAAGAGTGTTAGCAAACTGCTTCCTGAAGTCTAAGTTAAAAGTCGGTGAGATGAACTCACAGATCAGAAAGAAGTTTCTCAGAAAGATTCTTTCACGTTTTGAACGGATGAAATTTCCTTTATCAGCGAAGGCTTCAATGCGATCCAAAGAAGCTGTTATCAGATTCCTCAAAGACTGTGTTAATGGACTGCTCCAGGAAACATAAGTGTAACTCTGTGAGATGAATTCACACATCACCAAGAAGTTTCTAAGAAAACTTCTTTCTAGTTTTCATCTGTGGATATTTCCTTTGTCACCGTAAGGTTCATTGCGCTATGAAGTATCTAATAGCAGATTTCCAGAAAACTGTGTTAACAAACTGATCACTGAATAGAAACGTGTAACTCTGTGAGTTGCATTCGCATATGGCAATGCAGTTTCTCAGAAAGCTTCTCTTTAGTTATTATGTGAGGATATTTCCTTTTTCATCATAGCCCACAATGAGCTCCCAAATATACCTTTGCAGAATCCACGACAACAGTGTTAGCATACTGTTCCAAGAAGGGAAGGGTGGAACTCTGTGTGATGAAGCCACACATCAGAAAGTAATCTCTCAGAAAGCTTCTCTCTAGTTATTAGGTGAGGATATTTCCTTTTTCAACGTTGGCCCCTATGGGCTCCCAAATATCACTTTACAGATTCCACGAAAAGAGTGTTAGCAATCTGCTTCCTGAAGTCTAAGTTATAAGTCGGTGAGATGAACTCACAGATCAGAAAGAAGTTTCTCAGAAAGCTTCTTTCACGTTTTGAACGGATGAAATTTCCTTTATCAGCATAGGCCTCAATGCGATCCAAAGAAGCCATTCTCAGATTCCTCAAAGAGAGTGTTAATGGACTGCTCCACGAAACATAAGTTTAACTCTGTGAGATGAATTCACACATCACCAAGAAGTTTCTAGGAAAGCTTCTTTCTAGTTTTCATCTCTGGATATTTCCTTTGTCACCGTAAGGTTCATTGCGCTATGAAGTATCTAATTGCAGATTTTCAGAAAACTCAGTTAACAAACTGATCACTGAAGAGAAACGTGTACCTCTGTGAGTTGCATTCACACATGGCAATGCAGTTTCCCAGAAGGCTTCTCTTTAGTTATTATGTGAGGATATTTCCTTTGTTACCATAGCCCTCAATGAGCTCCCAAATATACCTTTGCAGAATCCACGACTACAGGGTTAGCAAATTGTTCCAAGAAGGGAAGAGTGGAACTCTGTGTGATGAAGCCACACATCAGAAAGGAATCTCTCAGAAAGATTCTCTCTAGCTATTAGGTGAGGATATTTCCTTTTTCACCATGGGCCCCTAGGGTCTCCCAAATATCACTTTACAGGTTCCACGAAAAGAGTGTTAGCAAACTGCTTCCTGAAGTCTAAGTTATAAGTCTGTGAGATGAACTCACAGATAGAAAGACGTTTCTCAGAAAGCTTCTTTGACGTTTTGAACGGATGAAATTTCCTTTGTCAGTGTAGGCCTCAATGCGATCCAAAGAATCCGTTCTCAGATTCCTCAAAGACAGTGTTAATGGACTGCTCCACGATACATAAGTGTAACTCTGTGAGATGAATTCACACATCACCAAGAAGTTTCTAAGAAAGTTTCTTTCTAGTTTTCATCTGTGGATATTTCCTTTGTCACCGTAAGGTTCATTGCGCTATGAAGTATCTAATTGCAGATTTCCAGAAAACTGTGTTAACAAACTGATCACTGAAGAGAAACGTGTAACTCTGAGTTGCATTCACATATGGCAATGCAGTTGCTCAGAAAGCTTCTCTTTAGTTATTATGTGAGGATATTTATTTTTTTTCCATAGCCCTCAATGAGTTCCCAAATATAACTTTGCAGAATCCACGACAACAGTGTTAGCAAACTGTTCCAAGAAGGGAAGGGTGGAACTCTGTTTGATGAAGCGAAACATCAGAAAGGAATCTCTCAGAAAGCTACTCTCTAGTTATTAGGTGAGGATATTTCCTTTTTCACCATTGGCCCCTATGGGCTCCCAAATATCACTTTACAGATTCCCCGAAATGAGTGTTAGCAAACTGCTTCCTGATGTCTAAGTTATAAGTCTGTGAGATGAACTCACAGATCAGAAAGAAGTTTCTCAGAAATCTTCTTTCACGTTTTGAACGGATGAAATTTCATTTATCAGCGTAGGACTCAATGCGATCCAAAGAAGCCGTTCTCAGATTCCTCAAAGACAGTGTTAATGGACTGCTTCACGATAAATAAGTGTAACTCTGTGAGATGAATTCACACATCACCAAGAGGTTTCTAAGAAAGCTTCCTTCTAGTTTTCATCTCTGGATATTTCCTTTGTCACCGTAAGGTTCATTGCGCTATGAAGTATCTAATTGCAGATTTCCAGAAATCTGTGTTAACAAACTGATCCCTGAACAGAATAGTGTAACTCTGTGAGTTGCATTCACACATGGCAATGCAGCTTCTCAGAAAGCTTCTCCTTAGTTATTATGTGAGGATATTTCCTTTTTCACCATAGCCCTCAATGTGCTCCCAAATATACCTTTGCAGAATCCACGACTACAGTGTTAGCAAACTGTTCCAAGAAGGGAAGGATGCAACTCTGTGTGATGAAGCCTTACATCAGAAAGGAATCTCTCGGAAAGCTTCTCTCTAGTTATTAGGTGAGGATATTTCCTTTTTCACCATGGGCCCCTATGGGATCCCAAATATCACTTTACAGATTCCACGAAAAGAGTGTTAGGAAACTGCTTCCTGAAGTCTAAGTTATAAGTCTGTGAGATGAACTCACAGATCAGAAACAAGTTTCTCAGAAAGCTTCTTTCACGTTTTGAATGGATGAAATTTCCTTTATCAGCGTAGGCCTCAATGCGATCCAAAGAAGACGTTCTAAGATTCCACAAAGACAGTGTTAATGGACTGCTCCACGAAACATAAGTGTAACTCTGTGAGATGAATTCACACATCACCAAGGGGTTTCTAAGAAAGCTTCTTTCAAGTCTTCATATGTGGATATTTCCTTTGTCACCGTAAGGTTCATTGCGCTATGAAGTATCTAATTGCAGATTTCCAGAAAACTGTGTTAACAAACTGATCACTGAGGAGAAACGTGTAACTCTGTGAGTTGCATTCACACATGGCCATGCAGTTTCTAAGAGAGCTTCTCTTTAGTTATTATGTGAGGATATTTCCTTTTTCAACATAGCCCTCAATGTGCTCCCAAATATACCTTTGCAGAATCCACGACAACAGTGTTAGCAAACTGTTCCAAGAAGGGAAGTGTGGAACTCTGTGTGATGAAGCCACACATCGGAAAGGAATCTCTCAGAAAGCTTCTCTCTAGTTATTAGGTGAGGATATTTCTTTTTTCACCATGGGCCCTTATGGGCTCCCAAATATCACTTTACAGATTCCACGAAAAGAGTGTTAGCAAACTGCTTCCTGAATTCTAAGTTATAAGTCTGTGATATAAACTCACAGATCAGAAAGAAGTTTATCAGAAAGGTTCTCTCACGTTATGAACGGATGAAATTTCCTTTATCAGCGTAGGCCTCAATGCGATCCAAAGAAGCCATTCTCAGATTCCTCAAAGACAGTGTTAATGGACTGCTCAACGAAACGTAACTGTAACTCTGTGAGATGAATTCACACATCACCAAGAAGTTTCTAAGAAAGGTTATTTCTAGTTTTCATCTGTGGATATTTCCTTTGTCACCGTAAGGTTCATTGCGCTATGAAGTTTCTAATTGCAGATTTCCAGAAAACTGTGTTAACAAACTGATCATTGAAGAGAAACGTGTAACTCTGTGAGTTGCATTCACACATGGCAATGCAGTTTCTCAGAAAGCTTCTCTTTAGTTATTATGTGAAGATATTTCCTTTTTCAACATAGCCCTCAATGAGCTCCCAAATATACCTTTGCAGGATCCACGACAACAGTGTTAGCAAACTGTTCCAAGAAGGGAAGTGTGGAACTCTGTGTGATGAAGTCACACATGAGAAATGAATCTCTCGGAATGCTTCTCTCTAGTTATTAGGTGAGGATATTTCTTTTTTCACCATGGGCCCCTATGGGCTCCCAAATATCACTTTACAGATTCCACGAAAAGAGTGTTAGCAAACTGCTTCCTGAAGTCTAAGTTATAAGTCTGTGAGATGAACTCACAGATCAGAAAGACGTTTCTCAGAAAGCTTCTTTCACGTTTTGAACAGATGAAATTTCCTTTATCAGCGTAGGCCTCAATGCGATCCAAAGAAGACGTTCTAAGATTCCACAAAGACAGTGTTAATGGACTGCTCCACGAAACATAAGTGTAACTCTGTGAGATGAATTCACACATCACCAAGAAGTTTCTAAGAAAGGTTATTTCTAGTTTTCATCTGTGGATATTTCCTTTGTCACCGTAAGGTTCATTGCGCTATGAAGTTTCTAATTGCAGATTTCCAGAAAACTGTGTTAACAAACTGATCATTGAAGAGAAACGTGTAACTCTGTGAGTTGCATTCACACATGGCAATGCAGTTTCTCAGAAAGCTTCTCTTTAGTTATTATGTGAAGATATTTCCTTTTTCAACATAGCCCTCAATGAGCTCCCAAATATACCTTTGCAGGATCCACGACAACAGTGTTAGCAAACTGTTCCAAGAAGGGAAGTGTGGAACTCTGTGTGATGAAGCCACACATCGGAAAGGAATCTCTCAGAAAGCTTCTCTCTAGTTATTAGGTGAGGATATTTCTTTTTTCACCATGGGCCCCTATGGGCTCCCAAATATCACTTTACAGATTCCACGAAAAGAGTGTTAGCAAACTGCTTCCTGAATTCTAAGTTATAAGTCTGTGATATAAACTCACAGATCAGAAAGAAGTTTATCAGAAAGGTTCTCTCACGTTATGAACGGATGAAATTTCCTTTATCAGCGTAGGCCTCAATGCGATCCAAAGAAGACGTTCTAAGATTCCACAAAGACAGTGTTAATGGACTGCTCCACGAAACATAAGTGTAACTCTGTGAGATGAATTCACACATCACCAAGAGGTTTCTAAGAAAGCTTCTTTCTAGTCTTCATATGTGGATATTTCCTTTGTCACCGTAAGGTTCATTGCGCTATGAAGTATCTAATTGCAGATTTCCAGAAAACTGTGTTAACAAACTGATCACTGAGGAGAAACGTGTAACTCTGTGAGTTGCATTCACACATGGCAATGCAGTTTCTCAGAGAGCTTCTCTTTAGTTATTATGTGAGGATATTTCCTTTTTCAACATAGCCCTCAATGTGCTCCCAAATATACCTTTGCAGAATCCACGACAACAGTGTTAGCAAACTGTTCCAAGAAGGGAAGTGTGGAACTCTGTGTGATGAAGCCACACATCAGAAAGGAATCTCTCAGAAAGCTTCTCTCTAGTTATTAGGTGAGGATATTTCCTTTTTCACCATGGGCCCTTATGGGCTCCCAAATATCACTTTACAGATTCCACGAAAAGAGTGTTAGCAAACTGCTTCCTGAAGTCTAAGTTATAAGTCTGTGATATGAACTCACAGATCAGAAAGAAGTTTATCAGAAAGGTTCTCTCACGTTATGAACGGATGAAATTTCCTTTATCAGCGTAGGCCTCAATGCGATCCAAAGAAGCCATTCTCAGATTCCTCAAAGACAGTGTTAATGGACTGCTCCACGAAACGTAACTGTAACTCTGTGAGATGAATTCACACATCACCAAGAAGTTTCTAAGAAAGGTTCTTTCTAGTTTTCATCTGTGGATATTTCCTTTGTCACCATAAGGTTCATTGCGCTATGAAGTTTCTAATTGCAGATTTCCAGAAAACTGTGTTAACAAACTGATCACTGAAGAGAAACGTGTAACTCTGTGAGTTGCATTCACACATGGCAATGCAGTTTCTCAGAAAGCTTCTCTTAGTTATTATGTGAAGATATTTCCTTTTCAACATAGCCCTCAATGAGCTCCCAAATATACCTTTGCAGGATCCACGACAACAGTGTTAGCAAACTGTTCCAAGAAGGGAAGTGTGGAACTCTGTGTGATGAAGGCACACATCAGAAAGGAATCTCTCAGAAAGCTTCTCTGTAGTTATTATGTGAGGATATTTCCTTTTTCACCATGGGCCCCTATGGGCTCCCAAATATCACTTTACAGATTCCACGAAAAGAGTGTTAGCAAACTGCTTCCTGAAGTCTAAGTTATAAGTCTGTGAGATGAACTCACAGATCAGAAAGACGTTTCTCAGAAAGCTTCTTTCACGTTTTGAACGGATGAAATTTACTTTATCAACGTAGGCCTCAATGCGATCCACTATATCCGTTCTCAGATTCCTCAAAGACAGCGTTAACCTACTGCTACACGATACATAAGTGTAACTCTGTGAGATGAATTCACACATCACCAAGAAGTTTCTAAGAAAGCTTCTTTCTAGTCTTCATATGTGGATATTTCCTTTGTCACCGTAAGGTTCATTGCGCTATGAAGTATCTAATTGCAGATTTCCAGAAAACTGTGTTAACAAACTGATCACTGAAGAGAAACTTGTAACTCTGTGAGTTGCATTCACACATGGCAATACAGTTTCTCAGAAAGCTTCTCTTTGGTTATTATGTGAGGATATTTCCTTTTTTACCATAGCCCTCACTGAGCTCTCAAATATAACTTTGCAGATTCCACGACTACAGTGTTAGCAAACTGTTCCAAGAAGGGAAGGGTGGAACTTTGTGTGATGAAGCCAAACATCAGAAAGGAATCTCTCGGAAAGCTTCTCTCTAGATATTAGGTGAGGATATTTCCTTTTTCACCATGGGCCCCTATGGGCTCCCAAATATCACTTTACAGATTCCACGAAAAGAGTGTTAGCAAACTGCTTCCTGAAGTCTAAGTTATAAGTCTGTGAGATGAACTCACAGATCACAAAGACGTTTCTCAGAAAGCTTCTTTCACGTTTTGAACGGATGAAATTTCCTTTATCAGCGAAGGCCTCAATGCGATCCAAAGAAGCCGTTCTCAGATTCCTCAAAGACAATGTTAATGGACTGCTCCACGAAACAAAAGTGTAACTCTGGGAGATGAATACACACATCACCAAGAAGTTTCTACGAAAGCTTCTTTCAAGTCTTCATATGTGGATATTTCCTTTGTCACCGTAAGGTTCATTGCGCTATGAAGTATCTAATTGCAGATTTCCAGAAAACTGTGTTAACAAACTGATCACTGAAGAGAAACGTGTAACTCTGTGAGTTGCATTCAAACATGGCAATGCAGTTTCTCAGAAAGCTTCTCTTTAGTTATTATGTGGGGATATTTCCTTTTTCACCATAGCCCTCAATGAGCAACCAAATATACCTTTGCAGAATCCACGACAAGAGTGTTAGCAAACTGTTCCAAGAAGGGAAGGGTGGAACTCTGTGTGATGAAGCCAAACATCAGAAAGGAATCTCTCAGAAAGCTTCTCTCTAGTTATTAGGTGAGGATATTTCCTTTTTCACCATGGGCCCCTATGGGCTCCCAAATATCACTTTAGAGATTCCACGAAAAGTGTGTTTGCAAACTGTTTCCTGAAGTCAAGATATAAGTCTGTGAGATGAACTCACAGATCAGAAAGACGTTTCTCAGAAAGCTTCTTTTACGTTTTGAACGGATGAAATTTACTTTATCAACGTAGGCCTCAATGCGATCCACTATATCCGTTCTCAGATTCCTCAAAGACAGCGTTAACCTACTGCTACACGATACATAAGTGTAACTCTGTGAGATGAATTCACACATCACCAAGAAGTTTCTAAGAAAGCTTCTTTCTAGTCTTCATATGTGGATATTTCCTTTGTCACCGTAAGGTTCATTGCGCTATGAAGTATCTAATTGCAGATTTCCAGAAAACTGTGTTAACAAACTGATCACTGAGGAGAAACATGTAACTCTGTGAGTTGCATTCACACATGGCAATGCAGTTTCTCAGAAAGCTTCTCTTTAGTTATTATGTGAGGATATTTCCATTTTCACCATAGCCCTCAATGTGCTCCCAAATATACCTTTGCAGAATCCACGACAACAGTGTTAGCAATCTGTTCCAAGAAGGGAAGGGTGGAACTCTGTGTGATGAACCCACTCATCAGAAAGGAATCTCTCAGAAAGCTTCTCTGTAGTTATTATGTGAGGATATTTCCTTTTTCACCATGGGCCCCTATGGGCTCCCAAATATCACCTTACAGATTCCACTAAAAGAGTGTTAGCAAACTGCTTCCTGAAGTCTAAGTTATAAGTCTGTGAGATGAACTCACAGATCAGAAAGACGTTTCTCAGAAAGCTTCTTTCACGTTTTGAACGGATGAAATTTCCTTTATCAGCGTAGGCCTCAATGCGATCCAAAGAAGCCGTTCTCAGATTCCTCTAAGACAGTGTTAATGGACTGCTCCACGAAACATCAGTGTAACTCTGTGAGATGAATTCACACATCACCAAGAAGTTTCTAAGAAAGCTTCCTTCTAGTCTTCATATGTGGATATTTCCTTTGTCACTGTAATGTTCATGGCGCTACGAAGTATCTAATTGCAGATTTCCAGAAAACTGTGTTAACAAACTGATCACTGAGGAGAAACGTGTAACTCTGTGAGTTGCATTCACACATGGCAATGCACTTTCTCAGAAAGCTTCTCTTTAGTTATTATATGAGGATATTTCCTTTTTCAACATAGCCCTCAATGTGCTCCCAAATATAGCTTTGCAGAATCCACGACAACAGTGTTAGCAAATTGTTCCAAGAAGGGAAGGGTGGAACTCTGGGTGATGAAGCCACACATCAGAAAGGAATCTTTCACAAAGCTTCTCTCTAGTTTTTAGGTGAGGATATTTTCTTTTTCACCATGGGCCCCTATGGGCTCCCAAATATCACTTTACAGATTCCTCGAAAAGAGTGTTAGTAAACTGCTTCCTGATGACTAAGTTATAAGTCTTTGAGATGAACTCACAGAACAGGAAGAAGTTTATCAGAAAGGTTCTTTCACGTTTTGAACAGATGAAATTTCCTTTATCAGCATAGGCCTCAATGCGATCCAAAGAAGCCGTTCTCAGATTCCTCTAAGAGAGTGTTAATAGACTGCTTCACGAAACATAAGTGTAACTCTGTGAGATGAATTCACACATCACCAAGAAGTTTCTATGAAAGCTTCTTTCTAGTCTTCATATGTGGATATTTCCTTTGTCACCGTAAGGTTCATTGCGCTATGAAGTATCTAATTGCAGATTTCCAGAAAACTGTGTTAACAAACTGATCACTGAAGAGAAACGTGTAACTCTGTGAGTTGCATTCACACATGGCAATGCAGTTTCTCAGAAAGCTTCTCTTTAGTTATTATGTGAGGATATTTCCTTTATCAGCATGGGCCCCAATAGGCTCCCAAATATCACTTTGCAGATTCCACGAAAAGAGTATTAACAAACCGCTTCCGGAGAACTAAGCTGTAACTCTGTGAGAGGAATTCACAGATCACAAAGAGGTTTCTCAGAAAGCTTCTTTTACGTTTTGAAGTGAGGATAATACCTTCATCAGCGTAGGATTCAATGCGATCCAAAAAGTCCTTCTCAGGTACCTCAAAAACAGTGCTAAGGGATTGTTGCACGAAACATAAGTGTAACTCTGTGAGATGAATTCATACGTCACAAAGAAGTTTCTAGGAAAGCTTCTTTCTATTTTTCAACTCAGGATATTTCGTTTGTTACCTTAGGTTTCATTGCGTTCAGAAGTATCCCATTGCAGATTTCCAGAAAACTGTGTTAGCACACTGAACATGAAGAGATAGGTGTAATTCTGTGAGTTGCATTCACACATCGCAATGCAGTTTCTGTGAAGGCTTCTTTCCAGTTTTCATCTGAGGATATTTCCTTTTTCACCTTAGACACCAATGAGCTCCCAAATATCAATTTGTAGAACACCAGAAAACAGAAGTTAGCAAACATTTCCAAGAAGGGAAGGGTGGAACTCTGTGTGATGAAGTCACACATCAGAAAGCAATCTCTCAGAAAGCTTCTCTCTAGTTATTATCTGAGGATATTTCCTTTATCACCATTGGCCCCTATGCGCTCAAAAATCTCACATTGCAGATTCCACGAAAGAGTGTTATCAAAATGCTTCCTGAGAACTAATCTGCAACTCTGTGAGAGGAATTCAGAGATCACAAAGAAGTTTCTCAGGGAGATTCTTTCACTTTTTCAACTGATGATATTTCCTTTATCAGCGTAGGCCTCAATGCGATCCAAAGAAGTCCTTCTCAGGTTCCTCAAAAACATTGATAATGGACTGTTGTAGGAAACATAAGTGTAGCTCTGTGAGATGAATTCACACATCACCAGAAGTTTCTAAGGAAGCTTCTTTCTAGTTTTCATCTGAGGATATTTCCCTTGTCATGGTAAGCTTCATGGCATTCAGAAGTATCCCATTGCAGATTTCCAGGAAACTGTGTTAGCACACTGAACACTGAAGAGGAAGGTGTAACTCTGTGAGTTGCATTCACACATCGCAATGCAGTTTCTCAGATGGCTTCTATCGAGTTTTCATCTGAGGAAGTTTCCTTTTTCACCGTAGCCCTCAATGAGCTCACAAATATCACTTTACAGAACACAAGATAAAACAGTTAGCAAACTGTTCCAAGAAGGGAAGGGTGGAACTCTGTGTGATGAAGTCACACATCAGAAAGCAATCTCTAAGAAAGCTTCTCTCTAGTTATTTTCTGAGGATATATCAGTTTTCAACATGAGCAACTATGGGCTCCCAAATCTACTTTGCAGATTCCACGAAAAATGTGCTACCAAACTGCTTCCTGAGAACTAAGCCGTAACTCTGTGAGAGGAATTCACAGATCACAAAGAAGTTTCTCAGAAAGCTTCTTTCACGATTTAAAATGATGATATTCCCTTTATCAGCGTAGGCCTCAATGCGATCCAAAGAAGTCCTTCTCAGGTTCCTCAAAAACAGTGATAATGGACTGTTGCACGAAACATCTGTGTAAAACTGTGAGATGAATTCACACATCACAAAGAAGTTTCTACGAAAGCTTCATTCTAGTTTTCATCTGAATATATTTCCTTTGTCACAATAAGCTTCATTGCGTTCAGAAATATCCCCTTCCAGATTTCCAGAAAACCGTGTTATCACACTGAACACTGAAGAGAAAGGTGTTACTCTGTGAGTTGCATTCACACGTCACAATGCAGTTTCTCAGAAGCCTTCTTTCCATTTTTCATCTGAGATTATTTCCTTTTTCACCATAGCCCTCAATGAGCTCCCAAATATCACTTTGCAGAACACAAGATAACAGAGTTAGCAAACTGTTCCAAGAAGGGAAGGGTGGAACTCTGTGTGATGAAGTCACCCCTCAGAAAGCAATCTCTCAGAAAGCTTCTTTCTAGTTATTATCTGAGGATGTTTCCTTTTTCACCATGTTTCCGTAGGTGCTCCCAAATCTCTCTTTGCAGATTCCATGAAAAGAGTGTTAGCAAACTGCTTCCTGAGAAGTAAGCTGTAACTCTTTGAGAGGAATTCACAGATCACAAAGAGGTTTCTCATAAAGCTCCTTTCACGTTTTGAACTGATGATATTTCCTTTATCAGCGTACATCTCAATCCGATCAAAAGACGTCCTTCTGAGGTTCCTCAAAAACAGTGATAATGGACTGTTGCAGGAAACATAGGTGTAATTGTGTGAGATGAATTCACACATCACCAAGAAGTTTTATAAGAAAGCTTCTTTCTACTTTTCATCTGAGGATATTTCCTTTGTCACCGTATGCTTCATTGCGTTCAGAAGTACCCAATGTAGATTTCCAGAAAACTGTGTTAGCACACTGAACACTGAAGAGAAAGGTGTAACTCTCTGAGTTGCATTCACACATCGCAGTGCAGTTTCTCAGAAGGCTTCTTTCCATTTTCATCTGAGGATAATTCCATTTCCACCATAGCCCTCAAGGAGCTTCCAAACATCACTTGCAGAACACAAGATAACAGAGTTAGCAAACTGTTCCAAGAACGGAAGTGTGGAACTCTTTGTGATGAGGTCATATATCAGAAAGCAATCTCTCAGAAAGCTTCTCTCTAGTTATTATCTGAGTACTTTCCCTTTTTCAATAAAGGCCCATAGGGGCTCCCAAATCTCACTTTGCAGATTCCACGAAAAGAGTGTTAGCAAACTGTTTCCTGAGAACTAAGCTGTAACTCTGTGAGAGGAATTCACAGATCACAAAGAAGTTTCTCAGAAAGCTTCTATCACGTTGTGAACTGATGATATTTCCTTTATCAGCCTAGGCCTCAATGCGATCCAAAGAACTCCTTCTCAGGTTCCTCAAAAGCAGTGATAACGGACTGTTGCAGGAAACATAAGTGTAATTCTGTGAGATGAAATCACACAAAACCAAGAAGTTTCTAGGAAAGTTTCTTTCTAGTTTTCATCTGAGGATATTTCCTTTGTCACCGAAAGCTTCAAGGCGTTCAGAAGTCTCCCATTGCAGATTTCCAGAAAATTGGGTTAGCACACTGAACACTGAAGAGAAAGGTGTAACTCTGTGACTTGCATTCACACATCGCAATGCAATTTCTCACAAGGCTTCTTTCCAGTTTTCATCTGAGGATATTTCCTTTTTCACCATAGACCTCAGTGATCTCCCAAATATCACTTTGGAGAACACAAGATAACAGAGATAGCAAAGTGTTCCAAGAAGGGAAAGGTGGAACTCTGTGTGATGAAGTCACACATCAGAAAGCAATCTCTCAGAAATCTTCTCTCCAATTATTTTCTGAGGATGTTTCCTTTTTCACCGTTGACCCCTATGATCTCCCAAATCTCACTTTGCAGATTCCAAGAAAACAGTGTTAGCAAATGGTTTCCTGAGAACTAAGGTGTAACTCTGTAAGAGGAATTCACAGATCACAAAGAAGTTTCTCAGAAAGCTTCTTTCACGTTTTGAACTGATGATATTTCCTTTATCAGCGGAGGCCTCAATGCGATCCAAAGAAGTCCATCTCAGGTTACTCAAAAACAGTGATAATGGACTGTTGCAGGAAACATAAGTGTAACTCCATGAGATGAATTCACCCATCACGAAGAAGTTTCTATGAACGCTTCTTTCTAGTTTTCAACTGAGAATATTTCCTTTGTCTCCGCAAGCTTCATTGCGTTCAGAAGTATCCCATTGCAGATTTCCAGAAAACGGTGTTAGCACCCTGAACACTGAAGAGAAAGGTGAAACACTGCGAGTTACATTCACACAACACAATGCAGTTTCTCAGAAGGCTTCTATCCAGTTTTCATCTGAGGATATTTCCTTTTTCACCATAGCCCTCAATGAGCTCCCAAATATCACTTTGCAGAACACAAGATAACAGAGTTAGCAAACTGTTCCAAGAAGGGAAGTGTGGAACTCTGTGTGATGAAGTAACACATCAGAAAGCAATCTCTCAGAAAGCTTCTCTCTAGTCATAATCTGTGGATATATCCATTTTCACCATCTGCAACTATGGGCTCCCAAATCTCACGTTGCAGTTTCCACGAAAAGAGTGTTAGCAAACTGCTTCCTGAGGACTGAGCTGTAATTCTGTGAGAGGAATTCACAGATCACAAAGACGTTTCTCAGAAACCTTCTTTCACGTTTTGAAATGACGATATTTCATTTATCAGCGTAGGCCTAAATGTGATCCTAAGAATTCCTTCTCAAGTTCCTCACAAAGAGTGATAATAGACTGTTGCAAGAAACATAAGTGTAACATTGTGAGATGAATTCACACATCCCCAAGAAGTTTCTAGGAAAGCTTCTTTCTAGTTGTCATCTGAGGATATTTCCTTTGTCACCGTAAGCTTCATTGCGTTCAGAAGTATCCCATTGCACATTTCCAGAAAAGTGTGTCAGCAAACAGAACACAGAAGAGAGAGGTGTAACTCTGTGAATGCATTCACACATCACAATGCAGTTTCTCAGAAGGCTTCTTTCCAGTTTTCATCTGAGGATATTTCCTTTTTCCCCATAGCCCTCAACGAGCTCCCAAAGATCACATTGCCAGAACACAAGATAACAGAGTTAGCAAACTGTTCCGAGAAGGAACGGGTGGAACTCTGTGTGATGAAGTCACACATCAGAAAGCAATCTCTCAGAAAGCTTCTCTCTAGTTATTATCTGAGGATATTTCCTTTTTCACCATGGGCCCCTAGGGGCTCCCAAATCTCACTTTGCAGATTACACGAAAAGAGTGTTAGCAAACTGCTTCCTGAGAACTAAGTTGTAACTCTGTGAGAGGAATTCACACATCACAAAGAAGTTTCTCAGAAAGCTTCGTTCACGTTTTGAACTGATGATATTTCCTTTATCAGCTTAGGCCTCAGTGCGATCCAAAGAAGTCATTCTTATGTTCCTCAAAAACAGTGATAGTGGACAGTTGCAGGAAACATAAGTGTAACTGTGTGAGATGAATTCACACATCACCAAGAAGTTTTTTAAGAAAGCTTTTCGTAGTTTTCATCTGAGGATATTTCCTTTGTCACCGTAAGCTTCATTACGTTCAGAAGTATCCCATTGCAGATTTACAGAAAACTGTGTGAGGTCACTGAACGCTGAAGAGAAGGGTGTAACTCTGTGAGTTGTATTCACACTTCGCAATGCAGTTTCTCAGAAGGCTTCTGTCCAGTTTCCATCTGAGGATATTTCCTTTTTCACCGTAGACCTAAATGAGCTCCCAAATATCACTTTGCAGGACACAAAATAACAGAGTTAGCAAACTGTTCCAAGAAGGGAAGGGTGGAACTATGTGTGATGAAGTCACACATCAGAAAGCAATCTCTAAGAAAGCTTTTCTCTAGTTATTTTCTGAGGATAGTTCCTTTTTCACCATGGGCCCCTATGGGGTCCCAAATCTTACTTTACAGATTACACGAAAAGAGTGTTAGCAAACTGCTTGCTGAGAACTAAGTTGTAACTCTGTGAGAGGAATTCACAGATCACAAGGAAGTTTCTCAGAAACCTTCTTTCACGTTTTGAAATGACCATATTTTATTTATTAGCGTAGGCATAAATGCGATCCTAAGAATTCCTTCTCAGGTTCCTCACAAATAGTGATAATAGACTGTTGCACGAAACATAAGTGTAACATTGCGAGATGAATTCACACATCACCAAGAAGTTTCCTGGAAAGCTTCTTTCTAGTTTCCATCTGACGATATTTCCTTTGTCACCGTAAGCTTCATTGCGTTCAAAAGTATCCCATTGCACATTTCCAGAAAAGTGTGTCAGCAAACAGAACACTGAAGAGAAAGGTGTAACTCTATGAGTTGCATTCACACATTGCAATGCAGTTTCTCAGAAGGCTTCTTTCCAGTTTTCATCTGAGGATATTTCCTTTTTCACCATGGCCCTCAAAGAGCTCCCAAAGATCACGTTGCAGAACACAAGATAACAGAGTTAGCAAACTGTTCCAAGAAGGGAACGGTGGAATTCTGTGTGATGAAGTCACACATCAGAAAGCAATCTCTCAGAAAGCTTCTCTCTAGTTATTATCGGAGGATATTTCCTTTTTCAACATGGGCCCCTATGGGCTCCCAAATCTCACTTTACAGATTCCACGAAAAGGGCATTAGCAAACGGCTTCCAGAGAACTAAGCTGTAACTCTGTAAGAGGAATTCACAGATCACAAAGAACTTTCTCAGAAAGCTTCTTTCAGGTTTTGAACTTATGATATTTAAATTAACAGCGTAGGCCTCAATGCAGTCCAAATAAGTCCTTCTCAGGTTCCTGAAAAACAGTGATAATGGACTGTTGCAGGAAATATAAGTGAAATTCTGTGAGATGAATTCACACATTACCAAGAAGTTTCTAGGAAAGCTTCTTCCTAGTTTTCAAATGAGGATATTTCCATTCTCACCGTAAGCTTCATTGAGTTCAGAAGTATCCCATTACTGATTTCCAGAAAATCGTGTTAGCACACTGAACACTGAAGAGAAAGGTGTAACGCTGTGAGTTGCATTCTCACATCGCAATGCAGTTTCTCAGAAGGCTTCTTTCCAGTTTTCATCTGAGGATATTTCCTTTTTCCCCATATCCCTCAATTAGCTCCCAAATATCACTTTGCACAACACAAGACAACAGAGTTAGCAAACTGTTCTAATAGGGGAAGGGTGGAACTCTGTGTGATGAAGTCACACATCAGAAAGCAATCTCTCAGAAAGCTTCTCTCTAATTATTATCTGACGATATTTCCTTTTTCACCATGAGCCCCTACGGGCTCCCAAATCTTACTTTACAGATTACACGAAAAGAGTGTTAGCAAACTGCTTCCTGAGAACTAAGCTGTAACTCTGTGAGAGGTATTCACAGATCACAAGGAAGTTTCTGAGAAACCTTCTTTCACGTTTTGAAATGACAATATTTTGTTTATCAGCGTAGGCCTAAATGCGATCCTAAGAATTCCTTCTCAGATTCCTCACAAATAGTGATAATAGACTGTTGCACGAAACATAAGTGTAACATTATGAGATGAATTCACACATCACCAAGAAGTTTCTATGAAAGCTTCTTCCTAGTTTTCAACTGAGGATATTTCCTTTGTCACCGTAAGCTTCATTGTGGTCAGAAGTATCCCATTGCCGATTTCCAGAAAACTGTGTTAGCACACTGAACAATGAAGAGGAAGGTGTAACGCTGTGAGTTGCATTCACACATCACAATGCAGTTTCTCAGAAGGCTTCTTTCCAGTTTTCATCTGAGGATATTTCCTTTTTCACCATAGCCCTCAATGAGGTTCCAAATATCACATTGAAGAACCCAAGATAACAGAGTTACCAAACTGTTCCAAGAAGGGAAGTGTGGAACTCTGTGTGATGAAGTCACTTATCAGAAAGCAATATCTCTGAAAGCTTCTCTCTAGTTATTATCTGAGAATAGTTCCTTTTTCACCATAGGCCCCTAAGGGCTCCGAAATCTCACTTTGAGGATTCCACGAAAAGAGTGTTAGTAAACTGCTTCCTGAGAACTAAGCTGTAACTCTGTGAGAGGAATTCACAAATTACAAAGAAGTTTCTCAGAAAGCTTCCTTCAGGTTTTGAACTGATGACATTTCCTTTATCAGCGTAGGCCTCAATGCGATCCAAAGAAGTCCTTCTCAGGTTCCTCAAAAACAGTGATAATGGACTGTGGAAGGAAACATAAGTGGAACTCTGTGAGATGAATTCACACATCACCAAGAAGTTTCCTGGAAAGCTTCTTTCTAGTTTTCAACTGAGGATATTTCCTTTTTCACCATAACCCTCACTGAGCTCCCAAATAACACTTTGCAGAACACAAGATAACAGAGTTAGCAGACTGTTCCAAGAACGGAAGGGTGGAAATCAGTGTTATGAAGTCACACATCAGAAAGCAATCTCTCAGAAAGCTTCTCTCTACTTATTATCTCACGATATTTCCTTTATCACCATTGGCCCATATGGGCTCCCAAATCTCACTTTGCAGATTCCACGAAAAGAGTGTTAGCGAACTGCTTCCTGAGAATTAAGCTGTAACTCTGTGAGAGGAAATCACAGATCACAATTAAGTTTCTCAGAAAGTTTCAAATACAAAGAAATCGTTCTCAGTTTCTTCAAAAACAGTGATAATGGACTGTTGCGGGACATAAGTGTAACTCTGTGAGATGAATTCACACATCACCAAGAAGTTTCTAGGAAAGCTTCTTTCTAGTTTTCAACTGAGGGTATTTGCTTTGTCACCGTAAGCTTCATTGGGTTCAGAAGTATTGCCTTGCAGATTTCCAGAAAATTGTGTTAGCACACTGAACACTGAAGAGAAACGTGTAACTCTGTGAGTTGCATTCACACATCGCTATACAGTTTCTCAGAAGGCTTCTTCACAGTTTTCATCTGAGAATATTTCCTTTTCCACCAGAGCCCTCAATGAGCTCCATAATATCACTTTGCAGAACACGAGTTAAGAGAGTTATCAAACTGTTCCAAGAAGGGAAGGGTGGAACTGTGTGTGATGAAGTCACACATCAGAAAGCAATCTCTCAGAAAGCTTCTCTCTAGTTGTTATCTGAGGATATTTCCTTTTTCACCATGGGCCCCTATGGGCTCCCAAATCTCACTTTGCAGATTCCACGAAAAGAATTTTAGCACCCTGCTTCCTGAGAACTAAGCTGTAACTCTGTGAGAGGAATTCACAGATCACAAAGAAGTTTCTCAGAAAGCTTCTTTCCCGTTTTGAAATGACGATATTTCCTTTATCAGCGTAGGCCTCAATACTTTCCAAAGAAGTCCTCTCAGCTTCCTCAAAAACAGTGATAACGGACTGTTGCCTGAAGCATAAGTGTAACGCTGCGAGGTGAATTCACGAATCACCAAGAAGTTTCAATAATCTTCTTTCTAGTTTTCATCTGAGTATATTTCCTTTGTCACCGTAAGCTTCATTGCATTCAGAAGTATCCCATTGCAGATTTCGAGAAAACTGTGTTAGCACACTGAACACGGAAGAGAAACGGGTAACTCTATGAGTTGCATTCCCGCATAGAAAGGCAGTTTCCAGAAGGCTTCTTTCCAGTTTTAATCTGAATATATTTCCTTTTTCACCATAGCCCACAATGAGCTCCCAAATATCACTTTGCAGAACACAAGATAAGAGAATTAGCAAACAGTTCCAAGAACGGAAGGGTGGAACTCTGTGTGATGAAGTCACACATCAGAAAGCAATCTCTCAGAAAGCTTCTCTCTCTTATTATCTGAGGATGTTTCCTTTTTCACCATGGGCCCCGAAGGGCTTCCAAATCTCAGTTTGCCGATTCCACGAAAAGAGTGTTAGCAAAGTGCTTCCTGAGAACTAAGCTGTAACTCTGTCAGAGAAATTCACAGATCACAAAGAAGTTTCTCAGAAAGCTTCTTTCACGTTTTGAACTGATATTTCCTTTATGAGCGTAGGCCTCAATGTGATCCAAAGAAGCAATTCTCAGGTTCCTCAAAAAGAGTGATAATGGACTGTTGCAGGAAACCTAAGGGTAACTCTGTGAGATGAATTCACACATCACCAAGAAGTTTTTAGGAAAGCTTCTTTGTAGTTTTCATCTGAGGGTATTTCCATTGTCTCCATAAGCTTCATTGCGTTCAGAAGTATCCCATTGCAGATTTCCAGAAAACTGTGTCAGCACACTGAACACTGAAGAGAAAAGTGTAACTCTGTGAGTTGCATTCACACATCACAATGCAGTTTCTCAGAAGGTTTCTTTCCTGTTTCCATCTGAGTATATTTCCATTTTCACCATAGCACTCAATAAGCTCCCAAATATCTGTTTGCAGAACACAAGATAACAGAGTTAGCAAACTGTTCCAAGAAGGGAAGGGTGGAAATCTGTGTGATGAAGTCACACATCAGAAAGCAATCTCTCAGAATGCTTCTCTCTAGTTATTATCTGACGATATGTCCATTTTCATAATGGGCCACTATGGTCTCCCAAATCTACTTTGCAGATTCCATGAAAAGAGTGTTAGCAAACTGCTTCCTTAGAACTAAGATGTATCTTAGTTACACATAAGAAAGCAATCTCTCAGAAAGCTTCTCTCTTATTATTATCTGAGGATATTTCCTTTTTCAGCATGAGCCCCTATGGGCTCCCAAATCTCACTTTGCAGATTCCACGAAGAGTGTTAGCAAACTGCTTCCTGAGAACTAAGATGTAACTCTGTGAGAGGAATTCACAGATCACAAAGAAGTTTCTCAGACCTTCTTTCACGTTTTGAACTAATGATATTTCCTTTATCAGCGTAGGCCTCAATACGATCCAAAGAGATTCTTCTCAGCTTCCTCAAAAACATTGACAACGGACTGTTGCCTGAAATAAAACTGTAACGCTGTGAGATGAATTCACAGATCACCAAGAAGTTTCTAGGAAAGCTTCTCTCTAGTTTTCAACTGAGGATATTTCCTTTTTCACCATGGGCCCCTATGGGCTCCCAAATCTCACTTTGCAGATTCCACGAAAAGAGTGTTGGCAAACTGCTTCCTGAGAACTAAACTGTAACTCTGTGAGAGGAATTCACAGATCACAAAGAAGTTTCTCAGAAAACTTCTTTCACGTTTTGAACTGACGATTTTTTATTTTTCAGTGTCGGCATCAATGCGATCCAAATTATTCCTTCTCAGGTTCCTCAAAAACATTGATAGCGGACTGTTGCAGGAAACATAAGTGTAACTCTGTGAGATGAATTCACACATCACCATTACGTTTCTAGGAAAGCTACTTTCTAGTTTTCATCTGAGGATATTTCCTTTGTCACCGTAAGCTTCATTGCGTTCAGATGTATCCCATTCAAGATTTCCAGAAATCTGTGTTAGCACAGTGAAGAGAAAGGTATAACTCTGTGAGTTGCATTCACTCATCGCAATGCAGTTTCTCAGAAGGCTTCTTTCAATTTTTCATCTGAGGATGTTTCCTTATCACCATAGCCCTCAATGAGCTCCCAAATATCCGTTTGCAGAACACAAGATAACAGAGTTAGCAAACTGGTCCAAGAAGGGAAGGGTGGAACTCTCTGTGATGAAGTCACACAAGAAAGCAATCTCTTGGAAAGCTTCTCTGTAGTTATTATCTGAGGATATTTCCTTTTTCACCATGGGCCCCTATGGGCTCCCAAATCTCACTTTGCAGTTTCCACGAAAAGAGTGTTAGCAAACTGCTTCCTGAGAACTATGCTGTAGCACGGTGAGAGGAATTCACAGATCACAAAGAAGTTTCTCAGAAAGCTTCTTTCACGTTTTGAACTGATGATATCTCCTTTATCAGCGTAGGCCTCAATGCGATCCAAACAAACCCTCTCTGGTTCCTCAAAAGCAGTGATAATGGACTGTTGCAGGAAACATAAGTGTAACTCTGTGAGATGAATTCTCACATCACCAAGAAATTTCTAGGAAGGCGTCTTTCTAGTTTTCATCTGAGGATATTTCCTCTGTCACCGTAAGCTTCATTGCGTTCAGAAGTATCCCATATCAGATTTCCAGAAAACTGTGTTAGCTCCCTGAACACTGAAGAGAAAGGTGTAACTCTGTGAGTTGCATTCACACATCGCAATGCAGTTTTTCAGAAGGCTTCTTTCCAGTTTTCATCTGAGGATATTTCCTTTTTCACCATAGCCCTCAATCAGCTCCAAAATATCACTTGGCAGAACACAAGATAACAGAGTTGGCAAACTGTTCCAAGAAGGGAAGTGTGGAACTCTGTGTGATTAAGTCACACATTGGAAAGCAATCTCTCAGAAAGCTTCTCTCTAGTTATTATCTGAGGATATTTCCTTTTTCACCATGGGCCCCTATGGGCTCCCAAATCTCACTTTGCAGATTCCATGAAAAGAGGGTTAGCAAACTGCTTCCTGAGAACTAAGCTGTAACTCTGTGAGAGGAATTCACATTTCACAAAGAAGTTTCTCAGAAAGCTTCTTTCACGTTTTGAACTGATGATATTTCCTTTATCAGCGTAGGGCACAATGCGATCCAAACAATTGCTTCTCTGGTTACTCTAAAAGAGTGATAATGGACTGTGGCAGCAAACATAAGTGTAACTCTGTGAGATGAATTCACACATCACAAAGAAGTTTCTAGGAAAGCTTCTTTCTAGTTTTCATCTGAGGATATTTCCTTTTTCACCCTTAAGTTCATTGCGTTCAGTAGTGTCCCATTGAAGATTTCTAGAAAACTGTGTTCGCAAACTGAACAGTGAAGAGAAACGTGTAACTCTGTGAGTTGCATTCACACAACGCAATGCAGTTTCTCAGAAGGCTTCTTTCCAGTTTTCATCTGAGGATATTTCCTTTTTCACCATAGCCCTCAAAAGGACCCAAATATCAGTTTGCAGAACACAATATAACAGAGATAGCAAACTGTCCCAAGAAGGGAAGAGTGGAACTCTGTGTGATGAAGTCACACATCAGAAAGCAATCTCTCAGAAAGCTTCTCTCTGGTTATTATCTGATGATCATCTTTATTCACCAGGGGCCCCTAAGGGTCCCAAATCTCACTTTGCAAATTAGACGAAAGGAGTATTAGCAAACTGCTTCCTGAGAACTAAGCTGTAACTTTGTGAGAGGAATTCACAGATCACTAAGAAGTTTCTCAGAAAACTTATTTCACGTTTTGAACTGACGATATTTTATTTTTCAGCGTAGGCCTCGATGCGATCCAAAGTATTCCTTCTCAGGTTCCTCTAAAACAGTGATAATGGACTGTTGCAGGAAACATTAGTGTAACCCCGTGAGATGAATTCACACATCTCCAAGAAGTTTCTAAGAAAGCTTCTTTCTAGTTTTCATCTGAGGATGTTTCCTTTGCCACAGTAAGCTTCATTGGGTTCAGAAGAATCCCATCGCAGATTTCCAGCAAACTATGTCAGCAAACTGAACACTGAAGAGAAAGGTGTAACTCTGTGAGTTGCATTCAAACATCGCAAGGCAGTTTCTCAGACGGCTTCTTTCCAGTTTTCATCTGAGGATATTTCCTTTTTCACCATAGCCCTCATTGATCTCCCAAATATCACTTTGCAGAACACAAGATAACAGAGTTATCAAACTGTTTCAAGAATGGAAGGGTGGAACTCTGTGTGTTGAAGTCACACATCAGAAAGCAATCTCTCAGTAAACTTCTCTCTAGTTATTATCTGAGGGTATTTCCTTTTCACCATGGGCCTCTATGGGCTCCCAAATCTCACTTTGTAGATTCCACGAAAAGAGTGTTATTAAACTGCTTCCTGAGAACTGAGCTGTAACTCGGTGAGATGAATTCATAGATCACAAAGAAGTTTCTCAGAAAGCTTCTTTCTAGTTTTCATCTAAGGTTAATTCCTTTGTCACTGTAAGCTTCATTGCGTTCATGAAGTAACCCATTGCAGATTTCCAGAAAACTTATGTTAGCAAACTGAACACTGGAGAGAAACGTGTAACTCTGTGAATTGCATTCACACATCGCAATGCAGTTTCTCAGAAGACTTCTTTCCAGTTTGCATCTGAGGATAATTCTTTTTTCACCATAGCCCTCAATGAGCTCCCAAATATCACTTTGCAGAACACAAGATAACAGAGATAGCAAACTGTTCCAAGAAGGGAAGGGAGGAACTCTGTGTGTTGAAGTCACACGTCACAAAGCAATCTCTCAGAAAGGTTCTCTGTAGTTATTAACTGAGGATATTTCCTTGTCACCATGTGCCGCTTTGTGCTCCCAAATCTCACGTTGCAGATTCCACGAAAAGAGTGTTAGCAAACTGCTTCCTGAGAACAAAGGTGTAACCCTGTGAGAGGAATTCACAGATCACAAAGAAGTTTCTGAGAACGCTTCTTTCACGTTTTGAACTGATGATATTTCGTTTATCAGTGTAGGCCTCTATGCGATCCAAAGAAGTCCTTCTCAGGTTTCTAAATAACAGAGATAATGGACTGTTGCATGAAACAAAAGCGTAATTCTGTGAGATGAATTCACACATCACTAAGAAGTTTCTAAGAAAACTTCTTTCTAGTTTTCATCTGAGGATATTTCCTTTGTCACCATAAGCTTCATTGCGTTCAGAAGTATCCCATTGCAAATTTCCAGAAAACTGTGTCAGCAAACTGAACACTGAAGAGAAACGTGTAAGTTCTGTGAGTTGCATTCACACATTGCAATGCAGTTTCTCAGTAGGCTTCTTTCCAGTTTTGATCTGAGTATATTTCCTTTATGAAAATAGCTTTCAATGAGCTCCCAAATATCACTTTGCAGAACCCAACGCAACAGAGTTAGCAAACTGTTCCAAGAAGGGAAGGGTGGAAATCTGTATGATGAAGTCACACATCACAAAGCAATCTCTCAGTAAACTTCTCTGTAGTTATTATCTGAGGATATATCCTTTTTCTCCACGGGACCCAATGGACTCCCAAATCTCAATTTGCAGATTCCCCGAAAAGAGTGTGAGCAAACTGCTTCCTGAAGTCTAAGTTATAAGTCTGTGAGATGAACTCACAGATCAGAAAGAACTTTCTCAGAAAGCTTCTTTCACGTTTTGAACGGAGGAAATTTCCTTTATCAGCGTAGGCCTTAATGCGATCCAAGGAAGCCCTTCTCAGGTTCCTCAAAGACAGTGTTAATGTTCTGCTCCACGAAACATAAGTGTAACTCTGGAAGATGAATTCACACATAACGAAGAAGTTTCAAAGAGAGCTTCTTTCCAGCTTTCATCTGTGGATATTTCCTTTGTCACAGTAAGGTTCATTGCGCTAAGAGGTATCTAATTGCAGATTTCCGGAAAACTGTGTTAAAAAACTGATCACTGAAGAGAAACGTGTAACTCTGTGAGTTGCATTCACACATGGCAATGCAGTTTCTCAGAGAGCTTCTCTTTAGTTATTATGTGAGGATATTTCCTTTTTCACCATAGCCCGGAATGAGCTCCCAAATATACCTCTGCAGCATCCACGACAACAGTGTTAGCAAACTGTTCCAAGAAGGGAAGGGTGGAACTCTGTGTGATGAAGTCACAAATGAGAAAGCAATCTCTCAGAAAGCTTCTCTCTAGTTATTATGTGAGGATATTTCCTTTTTCACCATGGGCCCCTATGTGCTCCCCAATATCACTTTCCATATTCCACGAAAAGAGTGTTAGCAAACTGCTTCCTGAAGTCTAAGTTATAGGTCTGTGAGATGAACTCACAGATCAGAAAGACGTTTCTCAGAAAGCTTCTTTCACGTTTTGAACGGATGAAATTTCCTTTTTCAGGGTAGGGTTCAATGAGATCCAAAGAAGCCGTTCTCAGATTCCTCAAAGACAGTGTTAATGGACTGCTCCACGAAACATAAGTGTAACTCTGTGAGATGAATTCACACATCACCAAGAAGTTTCTAAGAAAACTTCTTTCTAGATTTCATCTGTGGATATTTCCTTTGTCACCTTAAGGTTCATTGCGCTATGAAGTAGCTAATTGCAGATTTCCAGAAAACTGTGTTAACAAACTGATCACTGAGGAGAAACGTGTAACTCTGTGAGTTGCATTCACACATGGCAATGCACTTTCTCAGAAAGCTTCTCTTTAGTTATTATGTGAGGATATTTCCTTTTTCACCATAGCCCTCAATGAGCTCCAAAATATACCTTTGCAGAATCCACGACAACAGTGTTAGGAAACTGTTCCAAGAAGGGAAGGGTGGACCCTGTATGATGAAGCCACAAATCAGAAAGGAATCTCTCAGAAAGCTTCTCTCTAGTTATTAGGTGAGGATATTTCCGTTTTCACCATGGGCCCCAATGGGGTCCGAATTATCACTTTACAGATACCACGAAAAGAGTGTTAGCAAACTGCTTCCTGAAGTCTAAGTTATAAGTCTGTGAGATGAACTCACAAATCAGAAAGACGTTTCTCAGAAAGCTTCTTTCAGGTTTTGAACGGATGAAATTTCCTTTATGAGCATAGGCCTCAATGTGATCCAAGGAAGCGATTCTCAGAGTCCTCAAAGACAGTGTTAATGGTCTGTTCCACGAAACATAAGTGTAATTCTGTGAGATGAAATCACCCATCACCAAGAAGTTTCTAAGAAAGCTTCTTTCTAGTTTTCATCTGTGGATATTTCCTTTGTCACCGTAAGGTTCATTGCGCTATGAAATATCTAATTGCAGATTTCCAGAAAACTGTGTTAACAAACTGATCACTGAGGAGAAACGTGTAACTCTGTGAGTTGCATTCACACATGGCAATGCAGTTTTCAGAAAGCTTCTCTTTAGTTATTATGTGAGGATATTTCCTTTTTCACCATAGCCCTCAATGAGCTCCCAAATATACCTTTGCAGAATAAACGACAACAGTGTTGGCAAACTGTTAAAAGAATTGAAGGGTGGAACTCTGTGTGATGAAGCCACACATCAGAAAGGATTCTCTCAGAAAACTTCTCTCTAGTTATTATGTGAGGATATTTCCTTTTACACCATGGGTCCCTATGGGCTCCCAAATATCACTTTACAAATTCCACGAAAAGAGTGTTACCAAACTGCTTCCTGAATTCTAAGTTATAAGTCTGTGAGATGAACTCACAGATCAGAAAGACGTTTCTCAGAAAGCTTCTTTCAGGTTTTGAACGGAAGAAATTTCCATTATCAGCGGAGGTCTCAATGAGATCCAAAGAAGCCGTTCTCAGATTCCTCAAAGACAGTGTTAATGGACTGCTCCACGAAACATCAGTGTAACTCTGTGAGATGAATTCACACATCACCAAGAAGTTTCTAGGAAAGCTTCTTTCTAGTTTTCATCTGTGGATAATTCCTTTGTCACCGTAAGGTTCATTGGCTATGAAGTATCTAATTGCAGATTTCCAGAAAACTGTCTTAACAAACTGATCACTGAGGAGAAATGTGAAACTCTTGAGTTGCATTCACACATGGCAATGCAGTTTCTCAGAAAGCTTCTCTTTAGTTATTATGTGAGGATATTTCCTTTTTCACCATAGCCCTCAATGAGCTCCCAAATATACCTTTGCAGAATCGACGACAACAGTGTTAGGAAACTGTTCCAAGAAGGGAAGGGTGGAACTCTGTGTGATGAAGCCACACATCAGAAAGGAATCTCTCAGAAAGCTTCTCTCTAGTTATTAGGTGAGGATATTTACTTTTTCACCATGGTCCCCTATGGCCTCCCAAATATCACTTTACAGATTCCACGAAAAGAGTGTTAGCAAACTGCTTCTTGAGGCAGAGGTTGTAACTCTGTGAGACGAACTCACAGATCTGAAAGAAGTTTCTCAGAAAGCTTCTTTCACGTTTTGAACGGATGAAATTTCCTTTATCAGCGTAGGCCTCAATGTGATCCAAAGAAGCCCTTCTCAGATTCCTCAAAGACAGTGTTAATGGACTGCTCCACGAAACATAAGTATAACTCTGTGAGATGAATTCACACATCACCAAGAAGTTTCTAAGAAAGCTTCTTTCTAGTTTTCATCTGTGGATATTTCCTTTGTCACTGTAATGTTCATGGCGCTACGAAGTATCTAATTGCAGATTTCCAGAAAACTGTGCTAACAAACTGATCACTGAAGAGAAACGCGTAACTCTGTGAGTTGCATTCACACATGGCAATGCAGTTTCTCAGAAAGCTTCTCTTTAGTTATTATGGGAGGATATTTCCTTTATCACCATGGGCCCCAATAGGATCCCAAATATCACTTTGCAGATTCCACGAAAAGAGTGTTAGCAAACTGCTTCTTGAGGCAGAGGTTGTAACGCTGTGAGATGAACTCACAGATCAGAAAGAAGTTTCTCAGAAAGCTTCTTTCACGTTTTGAACGGATGAAATTTCCTTTATCAGCGTAGGCCTCAATGTGATCCAAAGAAGCCCTTCTCAGATTCCTCAAAGACAGTGTTAATGGACTGCTCCACGAAACATAAGTGTAACTCTGTGAGATGAATTCACACATCACCAAGAAGTTTCTAAGAAATTTTCTTTCTAGTTTTCATCTGTGGATATATCCTTTGTCACTGTAATGTTCATAGCTCTACGAAGTATCTAATTACAGACTTTCAGAAAACTGTGCTAACAAACTGATCACTGAAGGGAAACGTGGAACTCTGTGAGTCGCATTCATACATGGCAATGCAGTTTTTCAGAAAGCTTCTCTTTAGTTATTATGTGAGGATAATTCCTTTATCACCATGGGCCCCAATAGGCTCCCAAATATCACTTTGTAGATTCCACCAAAAGAGTGTTAGCAAACTGCTTCTTGAGGCAGAGGTTGTAACTCTGTGAGATGAACTCACAGATCAGAAAGAAGTTTCTCAGAAAGCTTCTTTCACGTTTTGAACGGATGATATTTCCTTTATCAGCATAGGCCTCAAAGCGATCCAAAGAAGCCCTTCTCAGCTTCCCCAAAGACAGTGTTAATGGACTGCTCCAAGAAATATGAGTGTAACTCTGTGAGATGAATTCACACATCACCAAGAAGTTTCCAAGAAAACTTCTTTCTAGTTTTCCTCTGTGGATCTTTCCTTTGTCACTGTAATGTTCATTGCGCTATGAAGTATCTATTTGCAGATTTCCAGAAAACTGTGCTAACAAACTGATCACTGAAGAGAAACGTGTAACTCTGTGAGTTGCATTCACACATGGCAATGTAGTTTCTCAGAAAGCTTCTCTTTAGTTATTATGTGAGGATAATTCCTTTATCACCATGGGCCCCAATAGGCTCCCAAATATCACTTTGCAGATTCCACGAACAGAGTGTTAGCAAACTGCTTCTTGAGGCAGAGGATTTAACTCTTTGAGATGAACTCACAGATCAGAAAGAAGTTTCTCAGAAAGCTTCTTTCACGTTTTGAACTTATGAAATTTCCTTTATCAGCGTAGGCCTCAAAGTGATCTAAAGAAGTCCTTCTCAGTTCCCCAAAGACAGTGTTAATGGACTGCTCCACGAAACATAAGTGTAACTCTGTCAGATGAATTCACACATCACCAAGAAGTTTCTAAGAAAGCTTCTTTCTAGTTTTTTTCTGTGGATATTTCCTTTGTCAATGTAATGTTCATTGCACTATGAAGTATCTAATTGCAGATGTCCAGAAAACTGTGCTAACGAACTGATCACTGAAGAGAAACGTGTAACTCTGTGAGTTGTATTCAAACATGGCAATGCAGTTTCTCAGAAAGCTTCTCTTTAGTTATTATGTGAGGATAATTCCTTTATCACCATGGGCCCCAATAGGCTCCCAAATATCACTTTGCAGATTCCACGAAAAGAGTGTTAGCAAACTGCTTCTTCAGGCAGAGGTTGTAACTCTGTGAGATGAACTCACAGATCAGAAAGAAGTTTCTCAGAAAGCTTCTTTCACGCTTTGAACTTATGAAATTTCCTTTATCAGCGTAGGCCTCAATGTGATCCAAAGAAGCCCTTCTCAGATGCCTCAAAGACAGTGTTAATGGACTGCTCCACGAAACATAAGTGTAACTCTGTGAGATGAATTCACACATCACCAAGAAGTTTCTAAGAAAGCTTCTTTCTAGTTTTCATCTGTGGATATTTATTTTGTCACTGTAATGTTCATGGCGCTATGAAGTATCTAATTGCAGATTTCCAGAAAACTGTGCTAACAAACTGATCACTGAAGAGAAACGTGTAACTCTGTGAGTTGCATTCACACATGGCAATGCAGTATCTCAGAAAGCTTCTCTTTACTTATTATGTGAGGATAATTCCATTATCACCATGGGCCCCAATAGGCTCCCAAATATCACTTTGCAGATTCCACGAAAAGAGTGTTAGCAAACTGCTTCTTGAGGCAGAGGTTGTAACTCTGTGAGATGAACTCACAGATCAGAAAGAAGTTTCTCAGAAAGCTTCTTTCACGTTTTGAAAGGATGAAATTTCCTTTATCAGCGTAGGCCTCAAAGTGATCCAAAGAAGCCCTTCTCAGTTTCCCCAAAGACAGTGTTAATGGACTGCTCCACGAAACATAAGTGTAACTCTGTGAGATGAATTCACACATCACCAGGAAGTTTCTAAGAAAGCTTCTTTGTAGTTTTCATCTGTGGATATTTCCTTTGTCACTGTAATGTTCATGGCGCTATGAAGTATCTAATTGCAGATTTCCAGAAAACTGTGCTAACAAACTTATCACTGAAGAGAAACCTGTAACTCTGTGAGTTGCATTCACACATGGCAATGCAGTTTTTCAGAAAGATTCTCTTTAGTTATTATGTGAGGACAATTCCTTTATCAGCATGGGCCCCAATAGGCTCAAAATATCACTTTGCAGATTCCACGAAAAGAGTGTTAGCAAACTGCTTCTTGAGGCAGAGGTTGTAACTCTGTGAGATGAACTCACAGATCAGAAAGAAGTTTCTCAGAAAGCTTCTTTCACGTTCTGAACGGATGAAATTTCTTTATCAGCGTAGGCCTCAATGTGATCCAAAGAAACCCTTCTCAGATTCCTCAAAGACAGTGTTAGTGGACTGCTCCATGAAACATAAGTGTAACTCTGTGAGATGAATTCACACATCACCAAGAAGTTTCTAAGAAAGCTTCTTTCTTGTTTTCATCTGTGGATATTTCCTTTGTCACTGTAATGTTCATTGCGCTATGAAGTATCTAATTGCAGATTTCCAGAAAACTGTGCTAACAAACTGATCACTGAAGAGAAACGTGTAACTCTGTGAGTTGCATTCACACATGGCAATGCAGTTTCTCAGAAAGCTTCTCTTTAGTTATTATGTGAGGATAATTCCTTTATCACCATGGGCCCCAATAGGCTCCCAAATATCACTTTGCAGATTCCACGAAAAGAGTGTTAGCAAACTGCTTCTTGAGGCAGAGGTTGTAACTCTGTGAGATGAACTCACAGATCAGAAAGAAGTTTCTCAGAAAGCTTCTTTCACGCTTTGAACGGATGAAATTTCCTTTATCAGCGTAGGCCTCAATGTGATCCAAAGAAGCCCTTCTCAGATTCCTCAAAGACAGTGTTAATGGACTGCTCCACGAAACATAAGTGTAACTCTGTGAGATGAATTCACACATCACCAAGAAGTTTCTAAGAAAGCTTCTTTCTAGTTTTCATCTGTGGATATTTCCTTTGTCACTGTAATGTTCATTGCGCTATGAAGTATCTAATTGCAGATTTCCAGAAAACTGTGCTAACAAACTGATCACTGAAGAGAAACGTGTAACTCTGTGAGTTGCATTCACACATGGACAATGCAGTTTCTCAGAAAGCTTCTCTTTAGTTATTATGTGAGGATAATTCCTTTATCACCATGGGCCCCAATAGGCTCCCAAATATCACTTTGCAGATTCCACGAAAAGAGTGTTAGCAAACTGCTTCTTGAGGCAGAGGTTGTAACTTGTGAGATGAACTCACAGATCAGAAAGAAGTTTATCAGAAAGCTTCTTTCACCCTTTGAACTTATGAAATTTCCTTTATCAGCGTAGCCCTCAATGTGATCCATAGAAGAACTTCTCAGTTTGCCCAAAGACAGTGTTAATGGACTGCTCCACGAAACATAAGTGTAACTCTGTGAGATGAATTCACACATCACCAGGAAGTTTCTAAGAAAGCTTCTTTCTAGTTTTCATCTGTGGATATTTCCTTTGTCACTGTAATGTTCATGGAGCTGTGAAGTATCTAATTGCAGATTTCCAGAAAACTGTGCTAACAAACTGATCACTGAAGAGAAACGTGTAACTCTGTGAGTTGCATTCACACACGGCAATGCAGTTTTTCAGAAAGATTCTCTTTAGTTATTATGTTAGGATAATTCCTTTATCAGCATGGGCCCCAATAGGCTCCCAAATATCACTTTGCAGATTCCACGAAAAGAGTGTTAGCAAACTGCTTCTTGAGGCAGAGGTTGTAACTCTGTGAGATGAACTCACAGATCAGAAAGAAGTTTCTCAGAAAGCTTCTTTCACGTTTTGAACGGATGAAATTTCCTTTATCAGCGTAGGCCTCAATGTGATCCAAAGAAGCCCTTCTCAGATTCCTCAAAGACAGTGTTAATGGACTGCTCCACGAAACATAAGTGTAACTCTGTGAGATGAATTCACACATCACCAAGAAGTTTCTAAGAAAGCTTCTTTCTAGTTTTCATCTGTGGATATTTCTTTTGTAACTGTAATGTTCATGGAGCTATGAAGTATCTAATTGCAGATTCCCAGAGAACTGTGCTAACAAACTGATCACTGAAGAGAAACGTGTAACTCTGTGAGTTGCATTCACACATGGCAATGCAGTTTCTCAGAAAGCTTCTCTTTAGTTATTATGGGAGGATAATTCCTTTATCACCATGGGCCCCAATAGGCTCCCAAATATCACTTTGCAGATTCCACGAAAAGAGTGTTAGCAAACTGCTTCTTGAGGCAGAGGTTGTAACTCTGTGAGATGAACTCACAGATCAGAAAGAAGTTTCTCAGAAAGCTTCTTTCACGTTTTGAACGGATGAAATTTCCTTTATCAGCGTAGGCCTCAATGTGATCCAAAGAAGCCCTTCTCAGATTCCTCAAAGACAGTGTTAATGGACTGCTCCACGAAACATAAGTGTAACTCTGTGAGATGAATTCACACATCACCAGGAAGTTTCTAAGAAAGCTTCTTTGTAGTTTTCATCTGTGGATATTTCCTTTGTCACTGTAATGTTCATGGCGCTATGAAGTATCTAATTGCAGATTTCCAGAAAACTGTGCTAACAAACTGATCACTGAAGAGAAACGTGTAACTCTGTGAGTTGCATTCACACATGGCAATGCAGTTTTTCAGAAAGATTCTCTTTAGTTATTATGTGAGGATAATTCCTTTATCAGCATGGGCCCCAATAGGCTCCCAAATATCACTTTGCAGATTCCACGAAAAGAGTGTTAGCAAACTGCTTCTTGAGGCAGAGGTTGTAACTCTGTGAGATGAACTCACAGATCAGAAAGAAGTTTCTCAGAAAGCTTCTTTCACGTTTTGAACGGATGAAATTTCCTTTATCAGCGTAGGCCTCAATGTGATCCAAAGAAGCCCTTCTCAGATTCCTCAAAGACAGTGTTAATGGACTGCTCCACGAAACATAAGTGTAACTCTGTGAGATGAATTCACACATCACCAGGAAGTTTCTAAGAAAGCTTCTTTGTAGTTTTCATCTGTGGATATTTCCTTTGTCACTGTAATGTTCATGGCGCTATGAAGTATCTAATTGCAGATTTCCAGAAAACTGTGCTAACAAACTGATCACTGAAGAGAAACGTGTAACTCTGTGAGTTGCATTCACACATGGCAATGCAGTTTTTCAGAAAGATTCTCTTTAGTTATTATGTGAGGATAATTCCTTTATCAGCATGGGCCCCAATAGGCTCCCAAATATCACTTTGCAGATTCCACGAAAAGAGTGTTAGCAAACTGCTTCTTGAGGCAGAGGTTGTAACTCTGTGAGATGAACTCACAGATCAGAAAGAAGTTTCTCAGAAAGCTTCTTTCACGTTTTGAACGGATGAAATTTCCTTTATCAGCGTAGGCCTCAATGTGATCCAAAGAAGCCCTTCTCAGATTCCTCAAAGACAGTGTTAATGGACTGCTCCACGAAACATAAGTGTAACTCTGTGAGATGAATTCACACATCACCAAGAAGTTTCTAAGAAAGCTTCTTTCTAGTTTTCATCTGTGGATATTTCCTTTGTCACTGTAATGTTCATGGCGCTATGAAGTATCTAATTGCAGATTTCCAGAAAACTGTGCTAACAAACTGATCACTGAAGAGAAACGTGTAACTCTGTGAGTTGCATTCACACATGGCAATGCAGTTTCTCAGAAAGCTTCTCTTTAGTTATTATGTGAGGATAATTCCTTTATCACCATGGGCCCCAATAGGCTCCCAAATATCACTTTGCAGATTCCACGAAAAGAGTGTTAGCAAACTGCTTCTTGAGGCAGAGGTTGTAACTCTGTGAGATGAACTCACAGATCAGAAAGAAGTTTCTCAGAAAGCTTCTTTCACGTTTTGAACGGATGAAATTTCCTTTATCAGCGTAGGCCTCAATGTGATCCAAAGAAGCCCTTCTCAGATTCCTCAAAGACAGTGTTAATGGACTGCTCCACGAAACATAAGTGTAACTCTGTGAGATGAATTCACACATCACCAAGAAGTTTCTAAGAAAGCTTCTTTCTAGTTTTCATCTGTGGATATTTCCTTTGTCACTGTAATGTTCATGGAGCTATGAAGTATCTAATTGCAGATTTCCAGAAAACTGTGCTAACAAACTGATCACTGAAGAGAAACGTGTAACTCTGTGAGTTGCATTCACACATGGCAATGCAGTTTCTCAGAAAGCTTCTCTTTAGTTATTATGTGAGGATAATTCCTTTATCAGCATGGGCCCCAATAGGCTCCCAAATATCACTTTGCAGATTCCACGAAAAGAGTGTTAGCAAACTGCTTCTTGAGGCAGAGGTTGTAACTCTGTGAGATGAACTCACAGATCAGAAAGAAGTTTCTCAGAAAGCTTCTTTCACGTTTTGAACGGATGAAATTTCCTTTATCAGCGTAGGCCTCAATGTGATCCAAAGAAGCCCTTCTCAGATTCCTCAAAGACAGTGTTAATGGACTGCTCCACGAAACATAAGTGTAACTCTGTGAGATGAATTCACACATCACCAAGAAGTTTCTAAGAAAGCTTCTTTCTAGTTTTCATCTGTGGATATTTCCTTTGTCACTGTAATGTTCATGGAGCTATGAAGTATCTAATTGCAGATTTCCAGAAAACTGTGCTAACAAACTGATCACTGAAGAGAAACGTGTAACTCTGTGAGTTGCATTCACACATGGCAATGCAGTTTCTCAGAAAGCTTCTCTTTAGTTATTATGTGAGGATAATTCCTTTATCACCATGGGCCCCAATAGGCTCCCAAATATCACTTTGCAGATTCCACGAAAAGAGTGTTAGCAAACTGCTTCTTGAGGCAGAGGTTGTAACTCTGTGAGATGAACTCACAGATCAGAAAGAAGTTTCTCAGAAAGCTTCTTTCACGTTTTGAACGGATGAAATTTCCTTTATCAGCGTAGGCCTCAATGTGATCCAAAGAAGCCCTTCTCAGATTCCTCAAAGACAGTGTTAATGGACTGCTCCACGAAACATAAGTGTAACTCTGTGAGATGAATTCACACATCACCAAGAAGTTTCTAAGAAAGCTTCTTTCTAGTTTTCATCTGTGGATATTTCCTTTGTCACTGTAATGTTCATGGCGCTATGAAGTATCTAATTGCAGATTTCCAGAAAACTGTGCTAACAAACTGATCACTGAAGAGAAACGTGTAACTCTGTGAGTTGCATTCACACATGGCAATGCAGTTTCTCAGAAAGCTTCTCTTTAGTTATTATGTGAGGATAATTCCTTTATCACCATGGGCCCCAATAGGCTCCCAAATATCACTTTGCAGATTCCACGAAAAGAGTGTTAGCAAACTGCTTCTTGAGGCAGAGGTTGTAACTCTGTGAGATGAACTCACAGATCAGAAAGAAGTTTCTCAGAAAGCTTCTTTCACGTTTTGAACGGATGAAATTTCCTTTATCAGCGTAGGCCTCAATGTGATCCAAAGAAGCCCTTCTCAGATTCCTCAAAGACAGTGTTAATGGACTGCTCCACGAAACATAAGTGTAACTCTGTGAGATGAATTCACACATCACCAAGAAGTTTCTAAGAAAGCTTCTTTCTAGTTTTCATCTGTGGATATTTCCTTTGTCACTGTAATGTTCATGGCGCTATGAAGTATCTAATTGCAGATTTCCAGAAAACTGTGCTAACAAACTGATCACTGAAGAGAAACGTGTAACTCTGTGAGTTGCATTCACACATGGCAATGCAGTTTCTCAGAAAGCTTCTCTTTAGTTATTATGTGAGGATAATTCCTTTATCACCATGGGCCCCAATAGGCTCCCAAATATCACTTTGCAGATTCCACGAAAAGAGTGTTAGCAAACTGCTTCTTGAGGCAGAGGTTGTAACTCTGTGAGATGAACTCACAGATCAGAAAGAAGTTTCTCAGAAAGCTTCTTTCACGTTTTGAACGGATGAAATTTCCTTTATCAGCGTAGGCCTCAATGTGATCCAAAGAAGCCCTTCTCAGATTCCCAAAGACAGTGTTAATGGACTGCTCCACGAAACATAAGTGTAACTCTGTGAGATGAATTCACACATCACCAAGAAGTTTCTAAGAAAGCTTCTTTCTAGTTTTCATCTGTGGATATTTCCTTTGTCACTGTAATGTTCATGGCGCTATGAAGTATCTAATTGCAGATTTCCAGAAAACTGTGCTAACAAACTGATCACTGAAGAGAAACGTGTAACTCTGTGAGTTGCATTCACACATGGCAATGCAGTTTCTCAGAAAGCTTCTCTTTAGTTATTATGTGAGGATAATTCCTTTATCACCATGGGCCCCAATAGGCTCCCAAATATCACTTTGCAGATTCCACGAAAAGAGTGTTAGCAAACTGCTTCTTGAGGCAGAGGTTGTAACTCTGTGAGATGAACTCACAGATCAGAAAGAAGTTTCTCAGAAAGCTTCTTTCACGTTTTGAACGGATGAAATTTCCTTTATCAGCGTAGGCCTCAAAGTGATCCAAAGAAGCCCTTCTCAGTTTCCCCAAAGACAGTGTTAATGGACTGCTCCACGAAACATAAGTGTAACTCTGTGAGATGAATTCACACATCACCAAGAAGTTTCTAAGAAAGCTTCTTTCTAGTTTTCATCTGTGGATATTTCCTTTGTCACTGTAATGTTCATGGCGCTATGAAGTATCTAATTGCAGATTTCCAGAAAACTGTGCTAACAAACTGATCACTGAAGAGAAACGTGTAACTCTGTGAGTTGCATTCACACATGGCAATGCAGTTTCTCAGAAAGCTTCTCTTTAGTTATTATGTGAGGATAATTCCTTTATCACCATGGGCCCCAATAGGCTCCCAAATATCACTTTGCAGATTCCACGAAAAGAGTGTTAGCAAACTGCTTCTTGAGGCAGAGGTTGTAACTCTGTGAGATGAACTCACAGATCAGAAAGAAGTTTCTCAGAAAGCTTCTTTCACGTTTTGAACGGATGAAATTTCCTTTATCAGCGTAGGCCTCAATGTGATCCAAAGAAGCCCTTCTCAGATTCCTCAAAGACAGTGTTAATGGACTGCTCCACGAAACATAAGTGTAACTCTGTGAGATGAATTCACACATCACCAAGAAGTTTCTAAGAAAGCTTCTTTCTAGTTTTCATCTGTGGATATTTCCTTTGTCACTGTAATGTTCATGGCGCTATGAAGTATCTAATTGCAGATTTCCAGAAAACTGTGCTAACAAACTGATCACTGAAGAGAAACGTGTAACTCTGTGAGTTGCATTCACACATGGCAATGCAGTTTCTCAGAAAGCTTCTCTTTAGTTATTATGTGAGGATATTTCCTTTATCACCATGGGCCCCAATAGGCTCCCAAATATCACTTTGCAGATTCCACGAAAAGAGTGTTAGCAAACTGCTTCTTGAGGCAGAGGTTGTAACTCTGTGAGATGAACTCACAGATCAGAAAGAAGTTTCTCAGAAAGCTTCTTTCACGTTTTGAACTGATGAAATTTCCTTTATCAGCGTAGGCCTCAATGTGATCCAAAGAAGCCCTTCTCAGATTCCTCAAAGACAGTGTTAATGGACTGCTCCACGAAACATAAGTGTAACTCTGTGAGATGAATTCACACATCACCAAGAAGTTTCTAAGAAAGCTTCTTTCTAGTTTTCATCTGTGGATATTTCCTTTGTCACTGTAATGTTCATGGCGCTATGAAGTATCTAATTGCAGATTTCCAGAAAACTGTGCTAACAAACTGATCACTGAAGAGAAACGTGTAACTCTGTGAGTTGCATTCACACATGGCAATGCAGTTTCTCAGAAAGCTTCTCTTTAGTTATTATGTGAGGATAATTCCTTTATCACCATGGGCCCCAATAGGCTCCCAAATATCACTTTGCAGATTCCACGAAAAGAGTGTTAGCAAACTGCTTCTTGAGGCAGAGGTTGTAACTCTGTGAGATGAACTCACAGATCAGAAAGAAGTTTCTCAGAAAGCTTCTTTCACGTTTTGAACGGATGAAATTTCCTTTATCAGCGTAGGCCTCAATGTGATCCAAAGAAGCCCTTCTCAGATTCCTCAAAGACAGTGTTAATGGACTGCTCCACGAAACATAAGTGTAACTCTGTGAGATGAATTCACACATCACCAAGAAGTTTCTAAGAAAGCTTCTTTCTAGTTTTCATCTGTGGATATTTCCTTTGTCACTGTAATGTTCATGGCGCTATGAAGTATCTAATTGCAGATTTCCAGAAAACTGTGCTAACAAACTGATCACTGAAGAGAAACGTGTAACTCTGTGAGTTGCATTCACACATGGCAATGCAGTTTCTCAGAAAGCTTCTCTTTAGTTATTATGTGAGGATAATTCCTTTATCACCATGGGCCCCAATAGGCTCCCAAATATCACTTTGCAGATTCCACGAAAAGAGTGTTAGCAAACTGCTTCTTGAGGCAGAGGTTGTAACTCTGTGAGATGAACTCACAGATCAGAAAGAAGTTTCTCAGAAAGCTTCTTTCACGTTTTGAACGGATGAAATTTCCTTTATCAGCGTAGGCCTCAATGTGATCCAAAGAAGCCCTTCTCAGATTCCTCAAAGACAGTGTTAATGGACTGCTCCACGAAACATAAGTGTAACTCTGTGAGATGAATTCACACATCACCAAGAAGTTTCTAAGAAAGCTTCTTTCTAGTTTTCATCTGTGGATATTTCCTTTGTCACTGTAATGTTCATGGCGCTATGAAGAATCTAATTGCAGATTTCCAGAAAACTGTGCTAACAAACTGATCACTGAAGAGAAACGTGTAACTCTGTGAGTTGCATTCACACATGGCAATGCAGTTTCTCAGAAAGCTTCTCTTTAGTTATTATGTGAGGATAATTCCTTTATCACCATGGGCCCCAATAGGCTCCCAAATATCACTTTGCAGATTCCACGAAAAGAGTGTTAGCAAACTGCTTCTTGAGGCAGAGGTTGTAACTCTGTGAGATGAACTCACAGATCAGAAAGAAGTTTCTCAGAAAGCTTCTTTCACGTTTTGAACGGATGAAATTTCCTTTATCAGCGTAGGCCTCAATGTGATCCAAAGAAGCCCTTCTCAGATTCCTCAAAGACAGTGTTAATGGACTGCTCCACGAAACATAAGTGTAACTCTGTGAGATGAATTCACACATCACCAAGAAGTTTCTAAGAAAGCTTCTTTCTAGTTTTCATCTGTGGATATTTCCTTTGTCACTGTAATGTTCATGGCGCTATGAAGTATCTAATTGCAGATTTCCAGAAAACTGTGCTAACAAACTGATCACTGAAGAGAAACGTGTAACTCTGTGAGTTGCATTCACACATGGCAATGCAGTTTCTCAGAAAGCTTCTCTTTAGTTATTATGTGAGGATATTTCCTTTATCACCATGGGCCCCAATAGGCTCCCAAATATCACTTTGCAGATTCCACGAAAAGAGTGTTAGCAAACTGCTTCTTGAGGCAGAGGTTGTAACTCTGTGAGATGAACTCACAGATCAGAAAGAAGTTTCTCAGAAAGCTTCTTTCACGTTTTGAACGGATGAAATTTCCTTTATCAGCGTAGGCCTCAATGTGATCCAAAGAAGCCCTTCTCAGATTCCTCAAAGACAGTGTTAATGGACTGCTCCACGAAACATAAGTGTAACTCTGTGAGATGAATTCACACATCACCAAGAAGTTTCTAAGAAAGCTTCTTTCTAGTTTTCATCTGTGGATATTTCCTTTGTCACTGTAATGTTCATGGCGCTATGAAGTATCTAATTGCAGATTTCCAGAAAACTGTGCTAACAAACTGATCACTGAAGAGAAACGTGTAACTCTGTGAGTTGCATTCACACATGGCAATGCAGTTTCTCAGAAAGCTTCTCTTTAGTTATTATGTGAGGATAATTCCTTTATCACCATGGGCCCCAATAGGCTCCCAAATATCACTTTGCAGATTCCACGAAAAGAGTGTTAGCAAACTGCTTCTTGAGGCAGAGGTTGTAACTCTGTGAGATGAACTCACAGATCAGAAAGAAGTTTCTCAGAAAGCTTCTTTCACGTTTTGAACGGATGAAATTTCCTTTATCAGCGTAGGCCTCAAAGTGATCCAAAGAAGCCCTTCTCAGTTTCCCCAAAGACAGTGTTAATGGACTGCTCCACGAAACATAAGTGTAACTCTGTGAGATGAATTCACACATCACCAAGAAGTTTCTAAGAAAGCTTCTTTCTAGTTTTCATCTGTGGATATTTCCTTTGTCACTGTAATGTTCATGGCGCTATGAAGTATCTAATTGCAGATTTCCAGAAAACTGTGCTAACAAACTGATCACTGAAGAGAAACGTGTAACTCTGTGAGTTGCATTCACACATGGCAATGCAGTTTCTCAGAAAGCTTCTCTTTAGTTATTATGTGAGGATAATTCCTTTATCACCATGGGCCCCAATAGGCTCCCAAATATCACTTTGCAGATTCCACGAAAAGAGTGTTAGCAAACTGCTTCTTGAGGCAGAGGTTGTAACTCTGTGAGATGAACTCACAGATCAGAAAGAAGTTTCTCAGAAAGCTTCTTTCACGTTTTGAACGGATGAAATTTCCTTTATCAGCGTAGGCCTCAATGTGATCCAAAGAAGCCCTTCTCAGTTTCCTCAAAGACAGTGTTAATGGACTGCTCCACGAAACATAAGTGTAACTCTGTGAGATGAATTCACACATCACCAAGAAGTTTCTAAGAAAGCTTCTTTCTAGTTTTCATCTGTGGATATTTCCTTTGTCACTGTAATGTTCATGGCGCTATGAAGTATCTAATTGCAGATTTCCAGAAAACTGTGCTAACAAACTGATCACTGAAGAGAAACGTGTAACTCTGTGAGTTGCATTCACACATGGCAATGCAGTTTCTCAGAAAGCTTCTCTTTAGTTATTATGTGAGGATAATTCCTTTATCACCATGGGCCCCAATAGGCTCCCAAATATCACTTTGCAGATTCCACGAAAAGAGTGTTAGCAAACTGCTTCTTGAGGCAGAGGTTGTAACTCTGTGAGATGAACTCACAGATCAGAAAGAAGTTTCTCAGAAAGCTTCTTTCACGTTTTGAACGGATGAAATTTCCTTTATCAGCGTAGGCCTCAATGTGATCCAAAGAAGCCCTTCTCAGATTCCTCAAAGACAGTGTTAATGGACTGCTCCACGAAACATAAGTGTAACTCTGTGAGATGAATTCACACATCACCAAGAAGTTTCTAAGAAAGCTTCTTTCTAGTTTTCATCTGTGGATATTTCCTTTGTCACTGTAATGTTCATGGCGCTATGAAGTATCTAATTGCAGATTTCCAGAAAACTGTGCTAACAAACTGATCACTGAAGAGAAACGTGTAACTCTGTGAGTTGCATTCACACATGGCAATGCAGTTTCTCAGAAAGCTTCTCTTTAGTTATTATGTGAGGATAATTCCTTTATCACCATGGGCCCCAATAGGCTCCCAAATATCACTTTGCAGATTCCACGAAAAGAGTGTTAGCAAACTGCTTCTTGAGGCAGAGGTTGTAACTCTGTGAGATGAACTCACAGATCAGAAAGAAGTTTCTCAGAAAGCTTCTTTCACGTTTTGAACGGATGAAATTTCCTTTATCAGCGTAGGCCTCAATGTGATCCAAAGAAGCCCTTCTCAGATTCCTCAAAGACAGTGTTAATGGACTGCTCCACGAAACATAAGTGTAACTCTGTGAGATGAATTCACACATCACCAAGAAGTTTCTAAGAAAGCTTCTTTCTAGTTTTCATCTGTGGATATTTCCTTTGTCACTGTAATGTTCATGGCGCTATGAAGTATCTAATTGCAGATTTCCAGAAAACTGTGCTAACAAACTGATCACTGAAGAGAAACGTGTAACTCTGTGAGTTGCATTCACACATGGCAATGCAGTTTCTCAGAAAGCTTCTCTTTAGTTATTATGTGAGGATAATTCCTTTATCACCATGGGCCCCAATAGGCTCCCAAATATCACTTTGCAGATTCCACGAAAAGAGTGTTAGCAAACTGCTTCTTGAGGCAGAGGTTGTAACTCTGTGAGATGAACTCACAGATCAGAAAGAAGTTTCTCAGAAAGCTTCTTTCACGTTTTGAACGGATGAAATTTCCTTTATCAGCGTAGGCCTCAATGTGATCCAAAGAAGCCCTTCTCAGATTCCTCAAAGACAGTGTTAATGGACTGCTCCACGAAACATAAGTGTAACTCTGTGAGATGAATTCACACATCACCAAGAAGTTTCTAAGAAAGCTTCTTTCTAGTTTTCATCTGTGGATATTTCCTTTGTCACTGTAATGTTCATGGCGCTATGAAGTATCTAATTGCAGATTTCCAGAAAACTGTGCTAACAAACTGATCACTGAAGAGAAACGTGTAACTCTGTGAGTTGCATTCACACATGGCAATGCAGTTTCTCAGAAAGCTTCTCTTTAGTTATTATGTGAGGATAATTCCTTTATCACCATGGGCCCCAATAGGCTCCCAAATATCACTTTGCAGATTCCACGAAAAGAGTGTTAGCAAACTGCTTCTTGAGGCAGAGGTTGTAACTCTGTGAGATGAACTCACAGATCAGAAAGAAGTTTCTCAGAAAGCTTCTTTCACGTTTTGAACGGATGAAATTTCCTTTATCAGCGTAGGCCTCAATGTGATCCAAAGAAGCCCTTCTCAGATTTCCTCAAAGACAGTGTTAATGGACTGCTCCACGAAACATAAGTGTAACTCTGTGAGATGAATTCACACATCACCAAGAAGTTTCTAAGAAAGCTTCTTTCTAGTTTTCATCTGTGGATATTTCCTTTGTCACTGTAATGTTCATGGCGCTATGAAGTATCTAATTGCAGATTTCCAGAAAACTGTGCTAACAAACTGATCACTGAAGAGAAACGTGTAACTCTGTGAGTTGCATTCACACATGGCAATGCAGTTTCTCAGAAAGCTTCTCTTTAGTTATTATGTGAGGATAATTCCTTTATCACCATGGGCCCCAATAGGCTCCCAAATATCACTTTGCAGATTCCACGAAAAGAGTGTTAGCAAACTGCTTCTTGAGGCAGAGGTTGTAACTCTGTGAGATGAACTCACAGATCAGAAAGAAGTTTCTCAGAAAGCTTCTTTCACGTTTTGAACGGATGAAATTTCCTTTATCAGCGTAGGCCTCAATGTGATCCAAAGAAGCCCTTCTCAGATTCCTCAAAGACAGTGTTAATGGACTGCTCCACGAAACATAAGTGTAACTCTGTGAGATGAATTCACACATCACCAAGAAGTTTCTAAGAAAGCTTCTTTCTAGTTTTCATCTGTGGATATTTCCTTTGTCACTGTAATGTTCATGGCGCTATGAAGTATCTAATTGCAGATTTCCAGAAAACTGTGCTAACAAACTGATCACTGAAGAGAAACGTGTAACTCTGTGAGTTGCATTCACACATGGCAATGCAGTTTCTCAGAAAGCTTCTCTTTAGTTATTATGTGAGGATATTCCTTTATCACCATGGGCCCCAATAGGCTCCCAAATATCACTTTGCAGATTCCACGAAAAGAGTGTTAGCAAACTGCTTCTTGAGGCAGAGGTTGTAACTCTGTGAGATGAACTCACAGATCAGAAAGAAGTTTCTCAGAAAGCTTCTTTCACGTTTTGAACGGATGAAATTTCCTTTATCAGCGTAGGCCTCAAAGTGATCCAAAGAAGCCCTTCTCAGTTTCCCCAAAGACAGTGTTAATGGACTGCTCCACGAAACATAAGTGTAACTCTGTGAGATGAATTCACACATCACCAAGAAGTTTCTAAGAAAGCTTCTTTCTAGTTTTCATCTGTGGATATTTCCTTTGTCACTGTAATGTTCATGGCGCTATGAAGTATCTAATTGCAGATTTCCAGAAAACTGTGCTAACAAACTGATCACTGAAGAGAAACGTGTAACTCTGTGAGTTGCATTCACACATGGCAATGCAGTTTCTCAGAAAGCTTCTCTTTAGTTATTATGTGAGGATAATTCCTTTATCACCATGGGCCCCAATAGGCTCCCAAATATCACTTTGCAGATTCCACGAAAAGAGTGTTAGCAAACTGCTTCTTGAGGCAGAGGTTGTAACTCTGTGAGATGAACTCACAGATCAGAAAGAAGTTTCTCAGAAAGCTTCTTTCACGTTTTGAACGGATGAAATTTCCTTTATCAGCGTAGGCCTCAATGTGATCCAAAGAAGCCCTTCTCAGATTCCTCAAAGACAGTGTTAATGGACTGCTCCACGAAACATAAGTGTAACTCTGTGAGATGAATTCACACATCACCAAGAAGTTTCTAAGAAAGCTTCTTTCTAGTTTTCATCTGTGGATATTTCCTTTGTCACTGTAATGTTCATGGCGCTATGAAGTATCTAATTGCAGATTTCCAGAAAACTGTGCTAACAAACTGATCACTGAAGAGAAACGTGTAACTCTGTGAGTTGCATTCACACATGGCAATGCAGTTTCTCAGAAAGCTTCTCTTTAGTTATTATGTGAGGATAATTTCCTTTATCACCATGGGCCCCAATAGGCTCCCAAATATCACTTTGCAGATTCCACGAAAAGAGTGTTAGCAAACTGCTTCTTGAGGCAGAGGTTGTAACTCTGTGAGATGAACTCACAGATCAGAAAGAAGTTTCTCAGAAAGCTTCTTTCACGTTTTGAACGGATGAAATTTCCTTTATCAGCGTAGGCCTCAATGTGATCCAAAGAAGCCCTTCTCAGATTCCTCAAAGACAGTGTTAATGGACTGCTCCACGAAACATAAGTGTAACTCTGTGAGATGAATTCACACATCACCAAGAAGTTTCTAAGAAAGCTTCTTTCTAGTTTTCATCTGTGGATATTTCCTTTGTCACTGTAATGTTCATGGCGCTATGAAGTATCTAATTGCAGATTTCCAGAAAACTGTGCTAACAAACTGATCACTGAAGAGAAACGTGTAACTCTGTGAGTTGCATTCACACATGGCAATGCAGTTTCTCAGAAAGCTTCTCTTTAGTTATTATGTGAGGATAATTCCTTTATCACCATGGGCCCCAATAGGCTCCCAAATATCACTTTGCAGATTCCACGAAAAGAGTGTTAGCAAACTGCTTCTTGAGGCAGAGGTTGTAACTCTGTGAGATGAACTCACAGATCAGAAAGAAGTTTCTCAGAAAGCTTCTTTCACGTTTTGAACGGATGAAATTTCCTTTATCAGCGTAGGCCTCAATGTGATCCAAAGAAGCCCTTCTCAGTTTCCCCAAAGACAGTGTTAATGGACTGCTCCACGAAACATAAGTGTAACTCTGTGAGATGAATTCACACATCACCAAGAAGTTTCTAAGAAAGCTTCTTTCTAGTTTTCATCTGTGGATATTTCCTTTGTCACTGTAATGTTCATGGCGCTATGAAGTATCTAATTGCAGATTTCCAGAAAACTGTGCTAACAAACTGATCACTGAAGAGAAACGTGTAACTCTGTGAGTTGCATTCACACATGGCAATGCAGTTTCTCAGAAAGCTTCTCTTTAGTTATTATGTGAGGATAATTCCTTTATCACCATGGGCCCCAATAGGCTCCCAAATATCACTTTGCAGATTCCACGAAAAGAGTGTTAGCAAACTGCTTCTTGAGGCAGAGGTTGTAACTCTGTGAGATGAACTCACAGATCAGAAAGAAGTTTCTCAGAAAGCTTCTTTCACGTTTTGAACGGATGAAATTTCCTTTATCAGCGTAGGCCTCAATGTGATCCAAAGAAGCCCTTCTCAGATTCCTCAAAGACAGTGTTAATGGACTGCTCCACGAAACATAAGTGTAACTCTGTGAGATGAATTCACACATCACCAAGAAGTTTCTAAGAAAGCTTCTTTCTAGTTTTCATCTGTGGATATTTCCTTTGTCACTGTAATGTTCATGGCGCTATGAAGTATCTAATTGCAGATTTCCAGAAAACTGTGCTAACAAACTGATCACTGAAGAGAAACGTGTAACTCTGTGAGTTGCATTCACACATGGCAATGCAGTTTCTCAGAAAGCTTCTCTTTAGTTATTATGTGAGGATAATTCCTTTATCACCATGGGCCCCAATAGGCTCCCAAATATCACTTTGCAGATTCCACGAAAAGAGTGTTAGCAAACTGCTTCTTGAGGCAGAGGTTGTAACTCTGTGAGATGAACTCACAGATCAGAAAGAAGTTTCTCAGAAAGCTTCTTTCACGTTTTGAACGGATGAAATTTCCTTTATCAGCGTAGGCCTCAATGTGATCCAAAGAAGCCCTTCTCAGTTTCCCTCAAAGACAGTGTTAATGGACTGCTCCACGAAACATAAGTGTAACTCTGTGAGATGAATTCACACATCACCAAGAAGTTTCTAAGAAAGCTTCTTTCTAGTTTTCATCTGTGGATATTTCCTTTGTCACTGTAATGTTCATGGCGCTATGAAGTATCTAATTGCAGATTTCCAGAAAACTGTGCTAACAAACTGATCACTGAAGAGAAACGTGTAACTCTGTGAGTTGCATTCACACATGGCAATGCAGTTTCTCAGAAAGCTTCTCTTTAGTTATTATGTGAGGATAATTCCTTTATCACCATGGGCCCCAATAGGCTCCCAAATATCACTTTGCAGATTCCACGAAAAGAGTGTTAGCAAACTGCTTCTTGAGGCAGAGGTTGTAACTCTGTGAGATGAACTCACAGATCAGAAAGAAGTTTCTCAGAAAGCTTCTTTCACGTTTTGAACGGATGAAATTTCCTTTATCAGCGTAGGCCTCAATGTGATCCAAAGAAGCCCTTCTCAGTTTCCTCAAAGACAGTGTTAATGGACTGCTCCACGAAACATAAGTGTAACTCTGTGAGATGAATTCACACATCACCAAGAAGTTTCTAAGAAAGCTTCTTTCTAGTTTTCATCTGTGGATATTTCCTTTGTCACTGTAATGTTCATGGCGCTATGAAGTATCTAATTGCAGATTTCCAGAAAACTGTGCTAACAAACTGATCACTGAAGAGAAACGTGTAACTCTGTGAGTTGCATTCACACATGGCAATGCAGTTTCTCAGAAAGCTTCTCTTTAGTTATTATGTGAGGATAATTCCTTTATCACCATGGGCCCCAATAGGCTCCCAAATATCACTTTGCAGATTCCACGAAAAGAGTGTTAGCAAACTGCTTCTTGAGGCAGAGGTTGTAACTCTGTGAGATGAACTCACAGATCAGAAAGAAGTTTCTCAGAAAGCTTCTTTCACGTTTTGAACGGATGAAATTTCCTTTATCAGCGTAGGCCTCAAATGTGATCCAAAGAAGCCCTTCTCAGTTTCCCCAAAGACAGTGTTAATGGACTGCTCCACGAAACATAAGTGTAACTCTGTGAGATGAATTCACACATCACCAAGAAGTTTCTAAGAAAGCTTCTTTCTAGTTTTCATCTGTGGATATTTCCTTTGTCACTGTAATGTTCATGGCGCTATGAAGTATCTAATTGCAGATTTCCAGAAAACTGTGCTAACAAACTGATCACTGAAGAGAAACGTGTAACTCTGTGAGTTGCATTCACACATGGCAATGCAGTTTCTCAGAAAGCTTCTCTTTAGTTATTATGTGAGGATAATTCCTTTATCACCATGGGCCCCAATAGGCTCCCAAATATCACTTTGCAGATTCCACGAAAAGAGTGTTAGCAAACTGCTTCTTGAGGCAGAGGTTGTAACTCTGTGAGATGAACTCACAGATCAGAAAGAAGTTTCTCAGAAAGCTTCTTTCACGTTTTGAACGGATGAAATTTCCTTTATCAGCGTAGGCCTCAAGTGATCCAAAGAAGCCCTTCTCAGTTTCCCCAAAGACAGTGTTAATGGACTGCTCCACGAAACATAAGTGTAACTCTGTGAGATGAATTCACACATCACCAAGAAGTTTCTAAGAAAGCTTCTTTCTAGTTTTCATCTGTGGATATTTCCTTTGTCACTGTAATGTTCATGGCGCTATGAAGTATCTAATTGCAGATTTCCAGAAAACTGTGCTAACAAACTGATCACTGAAGAGAAACGTGTAACTCTGTGAGTTGCATTCACACATGGCAATGCAGTTTTTCAGAAAGCTTCTCTTTAGTTATTATGTGAGGATAATTCCTTTATCACCATGGGCCCCAATAGGCTCCCAAATATCACTTTGCAGATTCCACGAAAAGAGTGTTAGCAAACTGCTTCTTGAGGCAGAGGTTGTAACTCTGTGAGATGAACTCACAGATCAGAAAGAAGTTTCTCAGAAAGCTTCTTTCACGTTTTGAACGGATGAAATTTCCTTTATCAGCGTAGGCCTCAATGTGATCCAAAGAAGCCCTTCTCAGATTCCTCAAAGACAGTGTTAATGGACTGCTCCACGAAACATAAGTGTAACTCTGTGAGATGAATTCACACATCACCAAGAAGTTTCTAAGAAAGCTTCTTTCTAGTTTTCATCTGTGGATATTTCCTTTGTCACTGTAATGTTCATGGCGCTATGAAGTATCTAATTGCAGATTTCCAGAAAACTGTGCTAACAAACTGATCACTGAAGAGAAACGTGTTACTCTGTGAGTTGCATTCACACATGGCAATGCAGTTTCTCAGAAAGCTTCTCTTTAGTTATTATGTGAGGATAATTCCTTTATCACCATGGGCCCCAATAGGCTCCCAAATATCACTTTGCAGATTCCACGAAAAGAGTGTTAGCAAACTGCTTCTTGAGGCAGAGGTTGTAACTCTGTGAGATGAACTCACAGATCAGAAAGAAGTTTCTCAGAAAGCTTCTTTCACGTTTTGAACGGATGAAATTTCCTTTATCAGCGTAGGCCTCAATGTGATCCAAAGAAGCCCTTCTCAGATTCCTCAAAGACAGTGTTAATGGATAGCTCCACGAAACATTAGTGTAACTCTGTGAGATGAATTCACACATCACCAAGAAGTTTCTAAGAAAGATTCTTTCTAGTTTTCATCTGTGGATATTTCCTTTGTCACTGTAATGTTCATGGCGCTATGAAGTATCTAATTGCAGAATTCCAGAAAACTGTGCTAACAAACTGATCACTGAAGAGAAACGTGTAACTCTGTGAGTTGCATTCACACATGGCCATGCAGTTTCTCAGAAAGCTTCTCTTTAGTTATTATGTGAGGATAATTCCTTTATCACCATGGGCCCCAATAGGCTCCCAAATATCACTTTGCAGATTCCACGAAAAGAGTGTTAGCAAACTGCTTCTTGAGGCAGAGGTTGAAACTCTGTGAGATGAACTCACAGATCAGAAAGAAGTTTCTCAGAAAGCTTCTTTCACGTTTTGAACGGATGAAATTTCCTTTATCAGCGTAGGCCTCAATGTGATCCAAAGAAGCCCTTCTCAGATTCCTCAAAGACAGTGTTAATGGACTGCTCCACGAAACATAAGTGTAACTCTGTGAGATGAATTCACACATCACCAAGAAGTTTCTAAGAAAGCTTCTTTCTAGTTTTCATCTGTGGATATTTCCTTTGTCACTGTAATGTTCATGGCGCTATGAAGTATCTAATTGCAGATTTCCAGAAAACTGTGCTAACAAACTGATCACTGAAGAGAAACGTGTAACTCTGTGAGTTGCATTCACACATGGCAATGCAGTTTCTCAGAAAGCTTCTCTTTAGTTATTATGTGAGGATATTTCCTTTATCACCATGGGCCCCAATAGGCTCCCAAATATCACTTTTCAGATTCCACGAAAAGAGTGTTAGCAAACTGCTTCTTGAGGCAGAGGTTGTAACTCTGTGAGATGAACTCACAGATCAGAAAGAAGTTTCTCAGAAAGCTTCTTTCACGTTTTGAACTGATGAAATTTCCTTTATCAGCGTAGGCCTCAATGTGATCCAAAGAAGCCCTTCTCAGATTCCTCAAAGACAGTGTTAATGGACTGCTCCACGAAACATAAGTGTAACTCTGTGAGATGAATTCACACATCACCAAGAAGTTTCTAAGAAAGCTTCTTTCTAGTTTTCATCTGTGGATATTTCCTTTGTCACTGTAATGTTCATGGCGCTATGAAGTATCTAATTGCAGATTTCCAGAAAACTGTGCTAACAAACTGATCACTGAAGAGAAACGTGTAACTCTGTGAGTTGCATTCACACATAGCAATGCAGTTTTTCAGAAAGCTTCTCTTTAGTTATTATGTGAGGATAATTCCTTTATCACCATGGGCCCCAATAAGCTCCCAAATATCACTTTGCAGATTCCACGAAAAGAGTGTTAGCAAACTGCTTCTTGAGGCAGAGGTTGTAACTCTGTGAGATGAACTCACAGATCAGAAAGAAGTTTCTCAGAAAGCTTCTTTCACGTTTTGAACGGATGAAATTTCCTTTATCAGCGTAGGCCTCAATGTGATCCAAAGAAGCCCTTCTCAGATTCCTCAAAGACAGTGTTAATGGATTGCTCCACGAAACATAAGTGTAACTCTGTGAGATGAATTCACACATCACCAAGAAGTTTCTAAGAAAGCTTCTTTCTAGTTTTCATCTGTGGATATTTCCTTTGTCACTGTAATGTTCATGGCGCTATGAAGTATCTAATTGCAGATTTCCAGAAAACTGTGCTAACAAACTGATCACTGAAGAGAAACGTGTAACTCTGTGAGTTGCATTCACACATGGCAATGCAGTTTCTCAGAAAGCTTCTCTTTAGTTATTATGTGAGGATATTTCCTTTATCACCATGGGCCCCAATAGGCTCCCAAATATCACTTTGCAGATTCCACGAAAAGAGTGTTAGCAAACTGCTTCTTGAGGCAGAGGTTGTAACTCTGTGAGATGAACTCACAGATCAGAAAGAAGTTTCTCAGAAAGCTTCTTTCACGTTTTGAACTTATGAAATTTCCTTTATCAGCGTAGGCCTCAATGTGATCCAAAGAAGCCCTTCTCAGATTCCTCAAAGACAGTGTTAATGGACTGCTCCACGAAACATAAGTGTAACTCTGTGAGATGAATTCACACATCACCAAGAAGTTTCTAAGAAAGCTTCTTTCTAGTTTTCATCTGTGGATATTTCCTTTGTCACTGTAATGTTCATGGCGCTATGAAGTATCTAATTGCAGATTTCCAGAAAACTGTGCTAACAAACTGATCACTGAAGAGAAACGTGTAACTCTGTGAGTTGCATTCACACATGGCAATGCAGTTTCTCAGAAAGCTTCTCTTTAGTTATTATGTGAGGATAATTCCTTTATCACCATGGGCCCCAATAGGCTCCCAAATATCACTTTGCAGATTCCACGAAAAGAGTGTTAGCAAACTGCTTCTTGAGGCAGAGGTTGTAACTCTGTGAGATGAACTCACAGATCAGAAAGAAGTTTCTCAGAAAGCTTCTTTCACGTTTTGAACGGATGAAATTTCCTTTATCAGCGTAGGCCTCAATGTGATCCAAAGAAGCCCTTCTCAGATTCCCCAAAGACAGTGTTAATGGACTGCTCCACGAAACATAAGTGTAACTCTGTGAGATGAATTCACACATCACCAAGAAGTTTCTAAGAAAGCTTCTTTCTAGTTTTCATCTGTGGATATTTCCTTTGTCACTGTAATGTTCATGGCGCTATGAAGTATCTAATTGCAGATTTCCAGAAAACTGTGCTAACAAACTGATCACTGAAGAGAAACGTGTAACTCTGTGAGTTGCATTCACACATGGCAATGCAGTTTCTCAGAAAGCTTCTCTTTAGTTATTATGTGAGGATAATTCCTTTATCACTGTGGGCCCCAATAGGCTCCCAAATATCACTTTGCAGATTCCACGAAAACACTGTTAGCAAACTGCTTCTTGAGGCAGAGGTTGTAACTCTGTGAGATGAACTCACAGATCAGAAAAAGTTTCTCAGAAAGCTTCTTTCACGTTTGAACGGATGAAATTTCCTTTATCAGCGTAGGCCTCAATGTGATCCAAAGAAGCCCTTCTCAGATTCCTCAAAGACAGTGTTAATGGACTGCTCCACGAAACATAAGTGTAACTCTGTGAGATGAATTCACACATCACCAAGAAGTTTCTAAGAAAGCTTCTTTCTAGTTTTCATCTGTGGATATTTCCTTTGTCACTGTAATGTTCATGGCGCTACGAAGGTATCTAATTGCACGATTTCCAGAAAACTGTGCTAACAAACTGATCACTGAAGAGAAACGTGTAACTCTGTGAGTTGCATTCACACATGGCAATGCAGTTTCTCAGAAAGCTTCTCTTTAGTTATTATGTGAGGATATTTCCTTTATCACCATGGGCCCCAATAGGCTCCCAAATATCACTTTTCAGATTCCACGAAAAGAGTGTTAGCAAACTGCTTCTTGAGGCAGAGGTTGTAACTCTGTGAGATGAACTCACAGATCAGAAAGAAGTTTCTCAGAAAGCTTCTTTCACGTTTTGAACTGATGAAATTTCCTTTATCAGCGTAGGCCTCAAAGTGATCCAAAGAAGCCCTTCTCAGTTCCCCAAAGACAGTGTTAATGGACTGCTCCACGAAACATAAGTGTAACTCTGTGAGATGAATTCACACATCACCAAGAAGTTTCTAAGAAAGCTTCTTTCTAGTTTTCATCTGTGGATATTTCCTTTGTCACTGTAATGTTCATGGCGCTATGAAGTATCTAATTGCAGATTTCCAGAAAACTGTGCTAACAAACTGATCACTGAAGAGAAACGTGTAACTCTGTGAGTTGCATTCACACATGGCAATGCAGTTTCTCAGAAAGCTTCTCTTTAGTTATTATGTGAGGATAATTCCTTTATCACCATGGGCCCCAATAGGCTCCCAAATATCACTTTGCAGATTCCACGAAAAGAGTGTTAGCAAACTGCTTCTTGAGGCAGAGGTTGTAACTCTGTGAGATGAACTCACAGATCAGAAAGAAGTTTCTCAGAAAGCTTCTTTCACGTTTTGAACGGATGAAATTTCCTTTATCAGCGTAGGCCTCAAAGTGATCCAAAGAAGCCCTTCTCAGTTTCCCCAAAGACAGTGTTAATGGACTGCTCCACGAAACATAAGTGTAACTCTGTGAGATGAATTCACACATCACCAAGAAGTTTCTAAGAAAGCTTCTTTCTAGTTTTCATCTGTGGATATTTCCTTTGTCACTGTAATGTTCATGGCGCTATGAAGTATCTAATTGCAGATTTCCAGAAAACTGTGCTAACAAACTGATCACTGAAGAGAAACGTGTAACTCTGTGAGTTGCATTCACACATGGCAATGCAGTTTCTCAGAAAGCTTCTCTTTAGTTATTATGTGAGGATATTTCCTTTATCACCATGGGCCCCAATAGGCTCCCAAATATCACTTTTCAGATTCCACGAAAAGAGTGTTAGCAAACTGCTTCTTGAGGCAGAGGTTGTAACTCTGTGAGATGAACTCACAGATCAGAAAGAAGTTTCTCAGAAAGCTTCTTTCACGTTTTGAACTTATGAAATTTCCTTTATCAGCGTAGGCCTCAATGTGATCCAAAGAAGCCCTTCTCAGATTCCTCAAAGACAGTGTTAATGGACTGCTCCACGAAACATAAGTGTAACTCTGTGAGATGAATTCACACATCACCAAGAAGTTTCTAAGAAAGCTTCTTTCTAGTTTTCATCTGTGGATATTTCCTTTGTCACTGTAATGTTCATGGCGCTATGAAGTATCTAATTGCAGATTTCCAGAAAACTGTGCTAACAAACTGATCACTGAAGAGAAACGTGTAACTCTGTGAGTTGCATTCACACATGGCAATGCAGTTTCTCAGAAAGCTTCTCTTTAGTTATTATGTGAGGATATTCCTTTATCACCATGGGCCCCAATAGGCTCCCAAATATCACTTTGCAGATTCCACGAAAAGAGTGTTAGCAAACTGCTTCTTGAGGCAGAGGTTGTAACTCTGTGAGATGAACTCACAGATCAGAAAGAAGTTTCTCAGAAAGCTTCTTTCACGTTTTGAACGGATGAAATTTCCTTTATCAGCGTAGGCCTCAAAGTGATCCAAATAAGCCCTTCTCAGATTTCCCTCAAAGACAGTGTTAATGGACTGCTCCACGAAACATAAGTGTAACTCTGTGAGATGAATTCACACATCACCAAGAAGTTTCTAAGAAAGCTTCTTTCTAGTTTTCATCTGTGGATATTTCCTTTGTCACTGTAATGTTCATGGCGCTATGAAGTATCTAATTGCAGATTTCCAGAAAACTGTGCTAACAAACTGATCACTGAAGAGAAACGTGTAACTCTGTGAGTTGCATTCACACATGGCAATGCAGTTTCTCAGAAAGCTTCTCTTTAGTTATTATGTGAGGATAATTCCTTTATCACCATGGGCCCCAATAGGCTCCCAAATATCACTTTGCAGATTCCACGAAAAGAGTGTTAGCAAACTGCTTCTTGAGGCAGAGGTTGTAACTCTGTGAGATGAACTCACAGATCAGAAAGAAGTTTCTCAGAAATCTTCTTTCACGTTTTGAACGGATGAAATTTCCTTTATCAGCGTAGGCCTCAATGTGATCCAAAGAAGCCCTTCTCAGTTTCCCCAAAGACAGTGTTAATGGACGGCTCCACGAAACATAAGTGTAACTCTGTGAGATGAATTCACACATCACCAAGAAGTTTCTAAGAAAGCTTCTTTCCAGTTTTCATCTGTGGATATTTCCTTTGTCACTGTAATGTTCATTGCGCTATGAAGTATCTAATTGCAGAATTCCAGAAAACTGTGCTAACAAACTGATCACTGAAGAGAAACGTGTAACTCTGTGAGTTGCATTCACACATGGCAATGCAGTTTCTCAGAAAGCTTCTCTTTAGTTATTATGTGAGGATAATCCTTTATCACCATGGGCCCCAATAGGCTCCCAAATATCACTTTGCAGATTCCACGAAAAGAGTGTTAGCAAACTGCTTCTTGAGGCAGAGGTTGTAACTCTGTGAGATGAACTCACAGATCAGAAAGAAGTTTCTCAGAAAGCTTCTTTCACGTTTTGAACGGATGAAATTTCCTTTATCAGCGTAGGCCTCAAAGTGATCCAAAGAAGCCCTTCTCAGATTTCCCTCAAAGACAGTGTTAATGGACTGCTCCACTGAAACATAAGTGTAACTCTGTGAGATGAATTCACACATCACCAAGAAGTTTCTAAGAAAGCTTCTTTCTAGTTTTCATCTGTGGATATTTCCTTTGTCACTGTAATGTTCATGGCGCTAGGAAGTATCTAATTGCAGATTTCCAGAAAACTGTGCTAACAAACTGATCACTGAAGAGAAACGTGTAACTCTGTGAGTTGCATTCACACATGGCAATGCAGTTTCTCAGAAAGCTTCTCTTTAGTTATTATGTGAGGATAATTCCTTATCACCATGGGCCCCAATAGGCTCCCAAATATCACTTTGCAGATTCCACGAAAAGAGTGTTAGCAAACTGCTTCTTGAGGCAGAGGTTGTAACTCTGTGAGATGAACTCACAGATCAGAAAGAAGTTTCTCAGAAAGCTTCTTCACGTTTTGAACGGATGAAATTTCCTTTATCAGCGTAGGCCTCAAAGAGATCCAAAGAAGTCCTTCTCCGTTTCCCCAAAGACAGTGTTAATGGACTGCTCCACGAAACATAAGTGTAACTCTGTGAGATGAATTCACACATCACCAAGAAGTTTCTAAGAAAGATTCTTTCCAGTTTTTTTCTGTGGATATTTCCTTTGTCACTGTAATGTTCATGGCGCTATGAAGTATCTAATTGCAGATTTCCAGAAAACTGTGCTAACAAACTGATCACTGAAGAGAAACGTGTAACTCTGTGAGTTGCATTCACACATGGCAATGCAGTTTCTCAGAAAGCTTCTCTTTAGTTATTATGGGATTACATTTCCTTTATCACCATGGGTCCCAATAGGCTCCCAAATATCACATTGCAGATTCCACGAAAAGAGTGTTAGCAAACTGCTTCTTGAGGCAGAGGTTGTAACTCTGTGAGATGAACTCACAGATCAGAAAGAAGTTTCTCAGAAAGCTTCTTTCACGTTTTGAACGGATGAAATTTCCTTTATCAGCGTAGGCCTCAATGTGATCCAAAGAAGCCCTTCTCAGATTCCTCAAAGACAGTGTTAATGGACTGCTCCACGAAACATAAGTGTAACTCTGTGAGATGAATTCACACATCACCAAGAAGTTTCTAAGAAAGCTTCTTTCTAGTTTTCATCTGTGGATATTTCCTTTGTCACTGTAATGTTCATGGCGCTATGAAGTATCTAATTGCAGATTTCCAGAAAACTGTGCTAACAAACTGATCACTGAAGAGAAACGTGTAACTCTGTGAGTTGCATTCACACATGGCAATGCAGTTTCTCAGAAAGCTTCTCTTTAGTTATTATGTGAGGATAATTCCTTTATCACCATGGGCCCCAATAGGCTCCCAAATATCACTTTGCAGATTCCACGAAAAGAGTGTTATCAAACTGCTTCTTGAGGCAGAGGTTTGTAACACTGTGAGATGAACTCACAGATCAGAAAGAAGTTTCTCAGAAAGCTTCTTTCACGTTTGAACTTATGAAACTTCCTTTATCAGCGTAGCCCTCAATGTGATCCAAAGAAGCCCTTCTCAGATTCCTCAAAGACAGTGTTAATGGACTGCTCCAAGAAACATAAGTGTAACTCTGTGAGATGAATTCACACATCACCAAGAAGTTTCTAAGAAAGCTTCTTTCTAGTTTCATCTGTGGATATTTCCTTTGTCACTGTAATGTTCATGGCGCTATGAAGTATCTAATTGCAGATTTCCAGAAAACTGTGCTAACAAACTGATCACTGAAGAGAAACGTGTAACTCTGTGAGTTGCATTCACACATGGCAATGCAGTTTCTCAGAAAGCTTCTCTTTAGTTATTATGTGAGGATAATTCCTTTATCACCATGGGCCCCAATAGGCTCCCAAATATCACTTTGCAGATTCCACGAAAAGAGTGTTAGCAAACTGCTTCTTGAGGCAGAGGTTGTAACTCTGTGAGATGAACTCACAGATCAGAAAGAAGTTTCTCAGAAAGCTTCTTTCACGTTTTGAACGGATGAAATTACCTTTATCAGCGTAGGCCTCAAAGTGATCCAAAGAAGCCCTTCTCAGTTTCCCCAAAGACAGTGTTAATGGACTGCTCCACGAATCTTAAGTGTAACTCTGTGAGATGAATTCACACATCACCAAGAAGTTTCTAAGAAAGCTTCTTTCTAGTTTTCATCTGTGGATATTTCCTTTGTCACTGTAATGATCATGGCTCTATGAAGGATCTAATTGCAGATTTCCAGAAAACTGTGCTAACAAACTGATCACTGAAGAGAAACGTGTAACTCTGTGAGTTGCATTCACACATGGCAATGCAGTTTGTCAGAAAGCTCCTCTTTAGTTATTATGTGAGGATAATTCCTTTATCACCATGGGCCCGAATAGGCTCCCAAATATCACTTTGCAGATTCCACGAAAAGAGTGTTAGCAAACTGCTTCTTGAGGAAGAGGTTGTAACTCTGTGAGATGAACTCACAGATCAGAAAGAAGTTTCTCAGAAAGCTTCTTTCACGTTTTGAACGGATGAAATTTCCTTTATCAGCAGTAGGCCTCAAAGAGATCCAAAGAAGCCCTTCTCAGATTCCCCAAAGACAGTGTAATGGACTGCTACCACGAAACATAAGTGTAACTCTGTGAGATGAATTCACACATCACCAAGAAGTTTCTAAGAAAGCTTCTTTCCTAGTTTTCATCTGTGGATATTTCCTTTGTCACTGTAATGTTCATTGCGCTATGAAGTATCTAATTGCAGATTTCCAGAAAACTGTGCTAACAAACTGATCACTGAAGAGAAACGTGTAACTCTGTGAGTTGCATTCACACATGGCAATGCAGTTTCTCAGAAAGCTTCTCTTTAGTTATTATGTGAGGATAATTCCTTTATCACCATGGGCCCCAATAGGCTCCCAAATATCACTTTGCAGATTCCACGAAAAGAGTGTTAGCAAACTGCTTCTTGAGGCAGAGGTTGTAACTTTGTGAGATGAACTCACAGATCAGAAAGAAGTTTCTCAGAAAGCTTCTTTCACGTTTTGAACGGATGAAATTTCCTTTATCAGCGTAGGCCTCAAAGTGATCCAAAGAAGCCCTTCTCAGTTCCCCAAAGACAGTGTTAATGGACTGCTCCATGAAACATAAGTGTAACTCTGTGAGATGAATTCACACATCACCAAGAAGTTTCTAAGAAAGCTTCTTTCTAGTTTTCATCTGTGGATATTTGCTTTGTCACTGTAATGTTCATGGCGCTAGGAAGTATCTAATTGCAGATTTCCAGAAAACTGTGCTAACAAACTGATCACTGAAGAGAAACGTGTAACTCTGTGAGTTGCATTCACACATGGCAATGCAGTTTCTCAGAAACCTTCTCTTTAGGTGTATGTGAGGATAATTCCTTTATCACCATGGGCCCCAATAGGCTCCCAAATATCACTTTGCAGATTCCCCGAAAAGAGTGTTAGCAACTGCTTCTTGAGGCAGAGGTTGTAACTCTGTGAGATGAACTCACAGATCAGAAAGAAGTTCTCAGAAAGCTTCTTTCACGTTTTGAACGGATGAAATTTCCTTTATCAGCGTAGGCCTCAAAGAGATCCAAAGAAGTCCTTCTCCGTTTCCCCAAAGACAGTGTTAATGGACTGCTCCAGAAACATAAGTGTAACTCTGTGAGATGAATTCACACATCACCAAGAAGTTTCTAAGAAGATTCTTTCCAGTTTTTTTCTGTGGATATTTCCTTTGTCACTGTAATGTTCATGGCGCTATGAAGTATCTAATTGCAGATTTCCAGAAAACTGTGCTAACAAACTGATCACTGAAGAGAAACGTGTAACTCTGTGAGTTGCATTCACACATGGCAATGCAGTTTGTCAGAAAGCTTCTCTTTAGTTATTATGTGAGGATAATTCCTTTATCACCATGGGCCCTAATTGGCTCCCAAATATCACTTTGCAGATTCCACGAAAAGAGTGTTAGCAAACTGCATTTGAGGCAGAGGTTGTAACTCTGTGAGATGAACTCACAGATCAGAAAGAAGTTTCTCAGAAAGCTTCTTTCACGTTTTGAACGGATGAAATTTCCTTTATCAGCGTAGGCCTCAAAGTGATCCAAATAAGCCCTTCTCAGTTTCCCCAAAGACAGTGTTAATGGACTGCTCCACGAAACATAAGTGTAACTCTGTGAGATGAATTCACACATCACCAAGAAGTTTCTAAGAAAGCTTCTTTCTAGTTTTCATCTGTGGATATTTCCTTTGTCACTGTAATGTTCATGGCGCTATGAAGTATCTAATTGCAGATTTCCAGAAAACTGTGCTAACAAACTGATCACTGAAGAGAAACGTGTAACTCTGTGAGTTGCATTCACACATGGCAATGCAGTTTCTCAGAAAGCTTCTCTTTAGTTATTATGTGAGGATAATTCCTTTATCACCATGGGCCCCAATAGGCTCCCAAATATCACTTTGCAGATTCCACGAAAAGAGTGTTAGCAAACTGCTTCTTGAGGCAGAGGTTGTAACTCTGTGAGATGAACTCACAGATCAGAAAGAAGTTTCTCAGAAAGCTTCTTTCACGTTTTGAACGGATGAAATTTCCTTTATCAGCGTAGGCCTCAAAGTGATCCAAAGAAGCCCTTCTCAGTTTCCCCAAAGACAGTGTTAATGGACGGCTCCACGAAACATAAGTGTAACTCTGTGAGATGAATTCACACATCACCAAGAAGTTTCTAAGAAGCTTCTTTCCAGTTTTCATCTGTGGATATTTCCTTTGTCACTGTAATGTTCATGGCGCTATGAAGTATCTAATTGCAGAATTTCCAGAAAACTGTGCTAACAAACTGATCACTGAAGAGAAACGTGTAACTCTGTGAGTTGCATTCACACATGGCACTGCAGTTTCTCAGAAAGCTTCTCTTTAGTTATTATGTGAGGATAATTCCTTTATCACCAGAGGGCCCCAATAGGCTCCCAAATATCACTTTGCAGATTCCACGAAAAGAGTGTTAGCAAACTGCTTCTTGAGGCAGAGGTTGTAACTCTGTGAGATGAACTCACAGATCAGAAAGAAGTTTCTCAGAAAGTTTCTTTCACGTTTTGAACGGATGAAATTTCCTTTATCAGCGTAGGCCTCAAAGTGATCCAAGAAGCCCTTCTCAGTTTCCCCTAAGACAGTGTTAATGGACTGCTCCACTGAAACATAAGTATAACTCTGTGAGATGAATTCACACATCACCAAGAAGTTTCTAAGAAAGCTTCTTTCTAGTTTTCATCTGTGGATATTTGCCTTTGTCACTGTAATGTTCATGGCGCTAGGAAGTATCTAATTGCAGATTTCCAGAAAACTCTGCTAACAAACTGATCACTGAAGAGAAACGTGTAACTCTGTGAGTTGCATTCACACATGGCAATGCAGTTTCTCAGAAAGCTTCTCTTTAGGTATTATGTGAGGATAATTCCTCTATCACCATGGGCCCCAATAGGCTCCCAAATATCACTTTGCAGATTCCACGAAAAGAGTGTTAGCAAACTGCTTCTTGAGGCAGAGGTTGTAAATCTGTGAGATGAACTCACAGATCAGAAAGAAGTTTCTCAGAAAGCTTCTTTCACGTTTTGAACGGATGAAATTTCCTTTATCAGCGTAGGCCTCAAAGAGATCCAAAGAAGTCCTTCTCCGTTTCCCCAAAGACAGTGTTAATGGACTGCTCCAGAAACATAAGTGTAACTCTGTGAGATGAATTCACACATCACCAAGAAGTTTCTAAGAAAGATTCTTTCAAGTTTTTTTCTGTGGATATTTCCTTTGTCACTGTAATGTTCATGGCGCTATGAAGTATCTAATTGCAGATTTCCAGAAAACTGTGCTAACAAACTGATCACTGAAGAGAAACGTGTAACTCTGTGAGTTGCATTCACACATGGCAATGCAGTTTCTCAGAAAGCTTCTCTTTAGTTATTATGGGATTACATTTCCTTTATCACCATGGGTCCCAAAAGGCTCCCAAATATCACATTGCAGATTCCACGAAAAGAGTGTTAGCAAACTGCTTCTTGAGGAAGAGATTGTAACTCTGTGAGATGAACTCACAGATCAGAAAGAAGTTTCTCAGAAAGCTTCTTTCACGTTTTGAACTTATGAAATTTCCTTTATCAGCGTAGGCCTCAATGTGATCCAAAGAAGGCCTTCTCAGATTCCTCAAAGACAGTGTTAATGGACTGCTCCACGAAACATAAGTGTAACTCTGTGAGATGAATTCACACATCACCAAGAAGTTTCTAAGAAAGCTTCTTTCTAGTTTTCATCTGTGGATATTTCCTTTGTCACTGTAATGTTCATGGCGCTATGAAGTATCTAATTGCAGATTTCCAGAAAACTGTGCTAACAAACTGATCACTGAAGAGAAACGTGTAACTCTGTGAGTTGCATTCACACATGGCAATGCAGTTTCTCAGAAAGCTTCTCTTTAGTTATTATGTGAGGATATTTCCTTTATCACCGTGGGCCCCTATAGGCTCCCAAATATCACTTTGCAGATTCCACGAAAAGAGTGTTATCAAACTGCTTCTTGAGGCAGAGGTTGTAACACTGTGAGATGAACTCACAGATCAGAAAGAAGTTTCTCAGAAAGCTTCTTTCACGTTTTGAACTTATGAAACTTCCTTTATCAGCGTAGCCCTCAATGTGATCCAAAGAAGCCCTACTCAGATTCCTCAAAGACAGTGTTAATGGACTGCTCCAAGAAACATAAGTGTAACTCTGTGAGATGAATTCACACATCACCAAGAAGTTTCTAAGAAAGCTTCTTTCTAGTTTTCATCTGTGGATATTTCCTTTGTCACTGTAATGTTCATGGCGCTATGAAGTATCTAATTGCAGATTTCCAGAAAACTGTGCTAACAAACTGATCACTGAAGAGAAACGTGTAACTCTGTGAGTTGCATTCATACATAACAATGCAGTTTTTCAGAAAGCTTCTCTTTAGTTATTATGTGAGGATAATTCCTTTATCACCATGGGCCCCAATAGGCTCCCAAATATCACTTTGCAGATTCCACGAAAAGAGTGTTAGCAAACTGCTTCTTGAGGCAGAGGTTGTAACTCTGTGAGATGAACTCACAGATCAGAAAGAAGTTTCTCAGAAAGCTTCTTTCACGTTTTGAACGGATGAAATTACCTTTATCAGCGTAGGCCTCAAAGTGATCCAAAGAAGCCCTTCTCAGTTTCCCCAAAGACAGTGTTAATGGACTGCTCCACGAATCTTAAGTGTAACTCTGTGAGATGAATTCACACATCACCAAGAAGTTTCTAAGAAAGCTTCTTTCTAGTTTTCATCTGTGGATATTTCCTTTGTCACTGTAATGATCATGGCGCTATGAAGTATCTAATTGCAGATTTCCAGAAAACTGTGCTAACAAACTGATCACTGAAGAGAAACGTGTAACTCTGTGAGTTGCATTCACACATGGCAATGCAGTTTGTCAGAAAGCTCCTCTTTAGTTATTATGTGAGGATAATTCCTTTATCACCATGGGCCCCAATAGGCTCACAAATATCACTTTGCAGATTCCACGAAAAGAGTGTTAGCAAACTGCTTCTTGAGGAAGAGGTTGTAACTCTGTGAGATGAACTCACAGATCAGAAAGAAGTTTCTCAGAAAGCTTCTTTCACGTTTTGAAGGGATGAAATTTCCTTTATCAGCATAGGCCTCAAAGTGATCCAAAGAAGCCCTTCTCAGTTTCCCCAAAGACAGTGTAAATGGACGGCACCACGAAACATAAGTGTAACTCTGTGAGATGAATTCACACATCACCAAGAAGTTTCTAAGAAAGCTTCTTTCCAGTTTTCATCTGTGGATATTTCCTTTGTCACTGTAATGTTCATTGCGCTATGAAGTATCTAATTGCAGAATTCCAGAAAACTGTGCTAACAAACTGATCACTGAAGAGAAACGTGTAACTCTGTGAGTTGCATTCACACATGGCAATGCAGTTTCTCAGAAAGCTTCTCTTTAGTTATTATGTGAGGATAATTCCTTTATCACCATGGGCCCCAATAGGCTCCCAAATATCACTTTGCAGATTCCACGAAAAGAGTGTTAGCAAACTGCTTCTTGAGGCAGAGGTTGTAACTTTGTGAGATGAACTCACAGATCAGAAAGAAGTTTCTCAGAAAGTTTCTTTCACGTTTTCAACGGATGAAATTTCCTTTATCAGCGTAGGCCTCAAAGTGATCCAAAGAAGCCCTTCTCAGTTTCCCCAAAGACAGTGTTAATGGACTGCTCCATGAAACATAAGTGTAACTCTGTGAGATGAATTCACACATCACCAAGAAGTTTCTACGAAAGCTTCTTTCTAGTTTTCATCTGTGGATATTTCCTTTGTCACTGTAATGTTCATGGCGCTATGAAGTATCTAATTGCAGATTTCCAGAAAACTGTGCTAACAAACTGATCACTGAAGAGAAACGTGTAACTCTGTGAGTTGCATTCACACATGTCAATGCAGTTTCTCAGAAAGATTCTCTTTAGTTATTATGTGAGGATATTTCCTTTATCACCGTGGGCCCCTATAGGCTCCCAAATATCACTTTGCAGATTCGACGAAAAGAGTGTTATCAAACTGCTTCTTGAGGCAGAGGTTGTAACACTGTGAGATGAACTCACAGATCAGAAAGAAGTTTCTCAGAAAGCTTCTTTCACGTTTTGAACTTATGAAATTTCCTTTATCAGCGGAGCCCTCAATGTGATCCAAAGAAGCCCTTCTCAGATTCCTCAAAGACAGTGTAAATGGACTGCTCCACGAAACATAAGTGTTACTCTGTGAGATGAATTCACACATCACCAAGAAGTTTCTAAGAAAACTTCTTTCTAGTTTTCATCTATGGATATTTCCTTTGTCACTGTAATATTCATTGCGCTATGAAGTATCTAATTGCAGATTTCCAGAAAACTGTGCTAACAAACTGATCACTGAAGAGAAACGTGTAATTCTGTGAGTTGTATTCACACACGGCAATGCAGTTTCTCAGAAAGCTTCTCTTTAGTTATTATGTGAGGATAATTCCTTTATCACCATGGGCCCCAATAGGCTCCCAAATATCACTTTGCAGATTCCACGAAAAGAGTGTTAGCAAACTGCTTCTTGAGGCAGAGGTTGTAACTCTGTGAGATGAACTCACAGATCAGAAAAAGTTTCTCAGAAAGCTTCTTTCACGTTTTGAACGGATGAAATTTCCTTTATCAGCGTAGTCCTCAATGTGATCCAAAGAAGCCCTTCTCAGATTCCTCAAAGACAGTGTTAATGGACTGCTCCACGAAACATAAGTGTAACTCTGTGAGATGAATTCACACATCACCAAGCAGTTTCTAAGAAAGCTTCTTTCTAGTTTTCATCTGTGGATATTTCCTTTGTCACTGTAATGTTCAGGGCGCTACGAAGTATCTAATTGCAGATTTCCAGAAAACTGTGCTAACAAACTGATCACTGAGGAGAAACGTGTAACTCTGTGACTTGCATTCACACATGGCAATGCAGTTTCTCGGAAAGCTTCTCTTTAGTTATTATGTAAGGATATTTCATTTATCACCATGGGCCCCAATAGGCTCCCAAATATCACTTTGCAGATTCCACGAAAAGAGTGTTAGCAAACTGCTTCTTGAGGCAGAGGTTGTAACTCTGTGAGATGAACTCACAGATCAGAAAGAAGTTTCTCAGAAAGCTTTCACGTTTTTAACGGATGAAATTTCCTTTATCACCCTTCAACTCAATGTGATCTAAAGAAGCCCTTCTCAGATTCCTCAAAGACAGTGTTAATGGACTGCTTCACGAAACATAAGTGTAACTCTGTGAGATGAATTCACACATCACCAAGAAGTTTCTCAGAAAGCTTCTTTCTAGTTTTCATCTGTGGATATTTCCTTTGTCACTGTAATGTTCATGGCGCTATGAAGTATCTAATTGCAGATTTCCAGAAAACTGTGCTAACAAACTGATGACTGAAGAGAAACGTGTAACTCTGTGAGTTGCATTCACACATGGCAATGCAGTTTCTCAGAAAGCTTCTCTTTAGTTATTATGTGAGGATAATTCCTTTATCACCATGGGCCCCAATAGGCTCCCAAATATCACTTTGCAGATTCCACGAAAAGAGTGTTAGCAAACTGCTTCTTGAGGCAGAGGTTGTAATTCTGTGAGATGAACTCACAGATCAGAAAGAAGTTTCTCAGAAAGCTTCTTTCACGTTTTGAACGGATGAAATTTCCTTTATCAGCGTAGTCCTCAAAGTGATCCAAAGAAGTCCTTCTCCGTTTCCCCAAAGGCAGTGTTAATGGACTGCTCCAGAAACATAAGTGTAACTCTGTGAGATGAATTCACACATCACCAAGAAGTTTCTAAGAAAGCTTCTTTCTAGTTTTCATCTGTGGATATTTCCTTTGTCACTGTAATGTTCATGGCGCTATGAAGTATCTAATTGCAGATTTCCAGAAAACTGTGCTAACAAACTGATCACTGAAGAGAAACGTGTAACTCTGTGAGTTGCATTCACACATGGGAATGCAGTTTCTCAGAAAGCTTCTCTTTAGTTATTATGGGAGCATATTTCCTTTATCACCATGGCCCCAACAGGCTCCCAAATATCACTTTGCAGATTCCACGAAAAGAGTGTTAGCAAACTGCTTCTTGAGGCAGAGGTTGTAACTCTGTGAGATGAACTCACAGATCAGAAAGAAGTTTCTTAGAAAGCTTCTTTCTCATTTTTATTGGAAGATGTTTCCATTGGCCCCATTGTTTTCAAAGGGATCGGGAATATCTGTTCTCAGATTCCACACAAATAGGGCTAGGCCACGGCCCCAAGAAATACAGCTGCAACTTAGTGAGTTGAATTCACACATCAAAAAGCGGTTTCTCAGAAAGCTTCTTTCTTTAGTAAGACGACGTTATTTGTGGTCTTGGAGCGCCACCGTGTGTCCTATTGCAGATTCTGCGAAAACTCTGCTAGCAAGTTTCTTAGTGGAAACAATGATGGACATCTGTGGGCTGAATTCACCCACAACAAAGAAGTTTCTGAGAAGGCTTCTCTGCAGGTTTCTCTGAGGATAGTTCCTTATTCAGCATTCGATTCAACGATATCCAAGACGTCACATCTGAGAATCCTCAAAATGAGTGCTAGGAAACTCCCCCGAGAAAGGGTGATAGAACACTGTGAAATGAATTCACATATCACAAAGCAGTTTCTCAGAAAGCTTGGTTCAGCTTTCTCTTGGAGGATATTTATTTTCTCCTTCTATTCTTCAAAGCTATCTGAAATATCATTTCTCGGAATCCACGGAAACAGTCCTAAGAAACGGCTCCAAAAAACACTGGCGTAACTCTGTGAGTTGCATTCACACATGGCAATGCAGTTTCTCAGAAAGCTTCTCTTTAGTTATTATGTGAGGATATTTCCTTTATCACCGTGGGCCCCTAAAGGCTCCCAAATATCACTTTGCAGATTCCACGAAAAGAGTGTTATCAAACTGCTTCTTGAGGCAGAGGTTGTAACTCTGTGAGATGAACTCACAGATCAGAAAGAAGTTTCTCAGAAAGCTTCTTTCACGTTTTGAACGGATGAAATTTCCTTTATCAGCGTAGGCCTCAAAGTGATCCAAAGATGTCCTTCTCCGTTTCCCCAAAGACAGTGTTAATGGACTGCTCCACGAAACATAAGTGTAACTCTGTGAGATGAATTCACACATCACCAAGCAGTTTCTAAGAAAGCTTCTTTCCAGTTTTTATCTGTGGATATTTCCTTTGTCACTGTAATGTTCATTGCGCTATGAAGTATCTAATTGCAGATTTCCAGAAAACTGTGCTAACAAACTGATCACTGAAGAGAAACGTGTAACTCTGTGAGTTGCATTCACACATGGCAATGCAGTTTCTCAGAAAGCTTCTCTTTAGTTATTATGGGAGGATATTTCCTTTATCACCATGCGTCCCAATAGGCTCCCAAATATCACTTTGCAGATTCCACGAAAAGAGTGTTAGCAATCTGCGTCTTGAGACAGAGATTGTAACTCTGTGAGATGAACTCACAGATCAGAAAGAAGTTTCTCAGAAAGCTTCTTTCACGTTTTGAACTTATGAAATTTCCTTTATCAGCGTAGGCCTCAATGTGATCCAAAGAAGCCCTTCTCAGATTCCTCAAAGACAGTGTTAATGGACTGCTCCACGAGACATAAGTGTAACTCTGTGAGATGAATTCACACATCACCAAGAAGTTTCTAAGAAAGCTTCTTTCTAGTTTTCATCTGTGGATATTTCCTTTGTCACTGTAATGTTCATGGCGCTATGAAGTATCTAATTGCAGATTTCCAGAAAACTGTGCTAACTAACTGATCATTGAAGAGAAACGTGTAACTCTGTGAGTTGCATTCACACATGGCAATGCAGTTTCTCAGAAAGATTCTCTTTAGTTATTATGTGAGGATATTTCCTTTATCACCGTGGGCCCCTAAAGGCTCCCAAATATCACTTTGCAGATTCCACGAAAAGAGTGTTATCAAACTGCTTCTTGAGGCAGAGGTTGTACCTCTGTGAGATGAACTCACAGATCAGAAGGAAGTTTCTCAGAAAGCTTCTTTCACGTTTTGAACTTATGAAATTTCCTTTATCAGCGTAGCCCTCAATGTGATCCAAAGAAGCCCTTCTCAGATTCCTCAAAGACAGTGTTAATGGACTGCTCCACGAAACATAAGTGTAACTCTGTGAGATGAATTCACACATCACCAAGAAGTTTCTAAGAAAGCTTCTTTCTAGTTTTCATCTATGGATATTTCCTTTGTCACTGTAATATTCATTGCGCTATGAAGTATCTAATTGCAGATTTCCAGAAAACTGTGCTAACAAACTGATCACTGAAGAGAAACGTGTAACTCTCTGAGTTGCATTCACACATGGCAATGCAGTTTCTCAGAAAGCTTCTCTTTAGTTATTATGTGAGGATAATTCCTTTATCACCATGGGCCCCAATAGGCTCCCAAATATCACTTTGCAGATTCCACGAAAAGAGTGTTAGCAAACTGCTTCTTGAGGCAGAGGTTGTAACTCTGTGAGATGAACTCACAGATCAGAAAAAGTTTCTCAGAAAGCTTCTTTCACGTTTTGAACGGATGAAATTTCCTTTATCAGCGTAGTCCTCAATTTGATCCAAAGAATCCCTTCTCAGATTCCTCAAAGACAGTGTTAATGGACTGCTCCACGAAACATAAGTGTAACTCTGTGAGATGAATTCACACATCACCAAGAAGTTTCTAAGAAAGCTTCTTTCTAGTTTTCATCTGTGGATATTTCCTTTGTCACTGTAATGTTCATGGCGCTATGAAGTATCTAATTGCAGATTTCCAGAAAACTGTGCTAACAAACTGATCACTGAAGAGAAACGTGTAACTCTGTGAGTTGCATTCCCACATGGCAATGCAGTTTCTCAGAAAGCTTCTCTTTAGTTATTATGTGAGGATAATTCCTTTATCACCATGGGCCCCAATAGGCTCCCAAATATCACTTTGCAGATTCCACGAAAAGAGTGTTACCAAACGGCTTCTTGAGGCAGAGGTTGTAACTCTGTGAGATGAACTCACAGATCAGAAAGAAGTTTCTCAGAAAGCTTCTTTCACGTTTTGAACGGATGAAATTTCCTTTATCAGCGTAGGCCTCAATGTGATCCAAGGAAGCCCTTCTCAGATTCCTCAAAGACAGTGTTAATGGACTGCTCCACGAAACATAAGTGTAACTCTGTGAGATGAATTCACACATCACCAAGAAGTTTCTATGAAAGCTTCTTTCTAGTATTCATCTGTGGATATTTCCTTTGTCACTGTAGTGTTCATGGCGCTATGAAGTGTCTAATTGCAGATTTCCAGAAAACTGTGCTAACAAACAGATCACTGAAGAGAAACGTGTAACTCTGTGAGTTGCATTCACACATGGCAATGCAGTTTCTCAGAAAGCTTCTCTTTAGTTATTATGTGAGGATAATTCCTTTATCACCATGGGCCCCAATAGGCTCCCAAATATCACTTTGCACATTCCACGAAAAGAGTGTTAGCAAACTGCTTCTTGAGGCAGAGGTTGTATCTCTGTGAGATGAACTCACAGATCAGAAAGAAGTTTCTCAGAAAGCTTCTTTCACGTTTTGAACTTATGAAATTTCCTTTATCAGCGTAGCCCTCAAAGTGATCCAAAGAAGCCCTTCTCAGATTCCTCAAAGACAGTGTTAATGGACTGCTCCACGAAACATAAGTGTAACTCTGTGAGATGAATTCACACATTACCAAGAAGTTTCTAAGAAAGCTTCTTTCTAGTATTCATCTGTGTATATTTCCTTTGTCAGTGTAATGTTCATGGCGCTACGAAGTATCTAATTGCAGATTTCCAGAAAACTGTGCTAACAAACTGATCACTGAAGAGAAACCTGTAACTCTGTGAGTTGCATTCACACATGGCAATGCAGTTTCTCAGAAAGCTTCTCTTTAGTTATTATGTGAGGATAATTCCTTTATCACCATGGGCCCCAATAGGCTCCCAAATATCACTTTGCAGATTCCCCGAAAAGAGTGTTAGCAAACTGCTTCTTGAGGCAGCGGTTGTAACTCTGTGAGATGAACTCACAGATCAGAAAGAAGTTTCTCAGAAAGCTTCTTTCACGTTTTGAACGGATGAAATTTCCTTTATCAGCGTAGCCCTCAATGTGATCCAAAGAAGCCCTTCTCAGATTCCTCAAAGACAGTGTTAATGGACTGCTCCACGAAACATAAGTGTAACTCGGTGAGATGAATTCACACATCACCAAGAAGTTTCTAAGAAAGCTTCTTTCTAGTTTTCATATGTGGATATTTCCTTTGTCACTGTAATGTTCATGGCGCTATGAAGTATCTAATTGCAGATTTCCAGAAAACTGTGCTAACAAACTGATCACTGAAGAGAAACGTGTAACTCTGTGAGTTGCATTCACACTTGGCAATGCAGTTTCTCAGAAAGCTTCTCTTTAGTTATTATGTGAGGATAATTCCTTTATCACCATGGAGCCCATTAGGCTCCCAAATATCACTTTGCAGATTCCACGAAAAGAGTGTTAGCAAACTGCTTCTTGAGGCAGAGGTTGTAATTCTGTGAGATGAACTCACAGATCAGAAAGAAGTGTCTCCGAAAGCTTCTTTCACGTTTTGAACGGATGAAATTTCCTTTATCAGCGTAGGCCTCAAACTGATCCAAAGAAGCCCTTCTCAGTTTCCCCAAAGACAGTGTTAATGGACTGCTCCACGAAACATAAGTGTAACTCTGTGAGATGAATTCACACATCACCAAGAAGTTTCTACGAAAGCTTCTTTCTAGTTTTCATCTGTGGATATTTCCTTTGTCACTGTAATGTTCATGGCGCTATGAAGTATCTAATTGCAGATTTCCAGAAAACTGTGCTAACAAACTGATTACTGAAGAGAAACGTGTAACTCTGTGAGTTGCATTCACACTTGGAAATGCAGTTTCACAGAAAGCTTCTCTTTAGTTATTATGTGAGGATAATTCCTTTATCACCATGGGCTCCATTAGGCTCCCAAATATCACTTTGCAGATTCCACGAAAAGAGTGTTAGCAAACTGCTTCTTGAGGCAGAGGTTGTAACTCTGTGAGATGAACTCACAGATCAGAAAGAAGTTTCTCAGAAAGCTTCTTTCTCATTTTTATTGGAAGATGTTTCCATTGGCCCCATTGTCTTGAAAGGGATCGGGAATATCTGTTCTCAGATTCCACACAAATAGGGCTAGGCCACGGCCCCACGAAATACAGCTGCAACTCAGTGAGTTGAATTCACACATCACATAGCGGTTTCTCAGAAAGCTTCTTTCTTTAGTAAGACGAGGTTATTTGTGGTCTTGGAGCGCCACCGTGTGTCCTATTGCAGATCCTGCGAAAACTCTGCTAGCAAGTTTCTTAGTGGAAACAATGATGGACATCTGTGGGCTGAATTCACCCACAACAAAGAAGTTTCTGAGAAGGCTTCTCTGCAGGTTTCTCTCAGGATAGTTCCTTATTCAGCATTCGATTCAACGATATCCAAGACGTCACATCTGAGATTCCTCAAAATGAGTGCTAGGAAACTCCCCCGAGAAAGGGTGATAGAACACTGTGAAATGAATTCACATATCACAAAGCAGTTTCTCAGAAAGCTTGGTTCAGCTTTCTCTTGGAGGATATTTATTTTCTCCTTCTATTCTTCAAAGCTATCTGAAATATCACTTCTCGGAATCCACGGAAACAATCCTAAGAAACGGCTCCAAAAAACACTGGCGTAACTATGTGAGTTGCATTCACACATGGCAATGCAGTTTCTCAGAAAGCTTCTCTTTAGTTATTATGTGAGGATATTTCCTTTATCACCATGGGCCCCAATATGCTCCCAAATATCACTTTGCAGATTCCACGAAAAGAGTGTTAGCAAACTGCTTCTTGAGGCAGAGTTTGTAACTCTGTGAGATGAACTCACAGATCAGAAAGAAGTTTCTCAGAATTCTTCTTTCACGTTTTGAACGGATGAAATATCCTTTATCAGCGTAGGCCTCAATGTGATCCAAAGAAACCCTTCTCAGATTCCTCAAAGACAGTGTTAATGGACTGCTCCACGAAACATAAGTGTAACTCTGTGAGATGAATTCACACATCACCAAGAAGTTTCTAAGAAATCTTCTTTCTAGTTTTCATCTGTGGATATTTCCTTTGTCACTGTAATGTTCATGGCGCTACGAAGTATCTAATTGCAGATTTCCAGAAAACTGTGCTAACAAACTGATCACTGAAGAGAAACGTGTAACTCTGTGAGTTGCATTCCCACATGGCAATGCAGTTTCTCAGAAAGCTTCTCTTTAGTTATTATGTGAGGATAATTCCTTTATCACCATGGGCCCCAATAGGCTCCCAAATATAACTTTGCAGATTCCACGAAAAGAGTGCTAGCAAACTGCTTCTTGAGGCAGAGGTTGTATCTCTGTGAGATGAACTCACAGATCAGAAAGAAGTTTCTCAGAAAGCTTCTTTCACGTTTTGAACGGATGAAATTTCCTTTATCAGCGTAGGCCTCAATGTGATCCAAAGAAGCCCTTCTCAGTTTCCCCAAAGACAGTGTTAATGGACTGCTCCACGAAACATAAGTGTAACTCTGTGAGATGAATTCACACATCGCCAAGAAATTTCTAAGAAAGCTTCTTTCTAGTTTTCTTTTGTGGATATTTCCTTTGTCACTGTAATGTTCATTGCGCTATGAAGTATCTAATTGCAGATTTCCAGAAAACTGTGCTAACAAACTGATCACTGAAGAGAAACGTGTAACTCTGTGAGTTGCATTCACACATGGCAATGCAGTTTCTCAGAAAGCTTCTCTTTAGTTATTATGTGAGGATATTTCCTTTACAGCATGGGCCCCAATAGGCTCCCAAATATCACTTTGCAGATTCCACGAAAAGAGTGTTAGCAAACTGCTTCTTGAGGCAGAGGTTGTAACTCTGTGAGATGTACTCACAGATCAGAAAGAAGTTTCTCAGAAAGCTTCTTTCTCATTTTTATTGGAAGATGTTTCCATTGGCCCCATTGTTTTCAAAGGGATCGGGAATATCTGTTCTCAGATTCCACACAAATAGGGCTATGCCACGGCCCCACGAAATACAGCTGCAACTTTTTAGTGAGTTGAATTCACACATCACAAAGCGGTTTCTCAGAAAGCTTCTTTCTTTAGTAAGACGAGGTTATTTGTGGTCTTGGAGCGCCACCGTGTGTCCTATTGCAGATTCTGCGAAAACTCAGCTAGCAAGTTTCTCAGTGGAAACAATGATGGACATGTGTGGGCTGAATTCACCCACAACAAAGAAGTTTCTGAGAAGGCTTCTCTGCAGGTTTCTCTGAGGATAGTTCCTTATTCAGCATTCGATTCAACGATATCCAAGACATCACATCTGAGATTCCTCAAAATGAGTGCCAGGAAACTCCCCAGAGAAAGGGTGATAGAACACTGAGAAATGAATTCACATATCACAAAGCAGTTTCTCAGAAAGCTTGGTTCAGCTTTCTCTTGTAGGATATTTATTTTCTCCTTCTATTCTTCAAAGCTATCTGAAATATCACTACTCGGAATCCACGGAAACAGTCCTAAGAAACGGCTCCAAAAAACACTGGCGTAACTCTGTGAGTTGCATTCACACATGGCAATGCAGTTTCTCAGAAAGCTTCTCTTTAGTTATTATGTGAGGATAATTCCTTTATCACGATGGGCCCCAATAGGCTCCCAAATATCACTTTGCAGACTCCACGAAAAGAGTGTTAGCAAACTGCTTCTTGAGGCAGAGGTTGTAACTCTGTGAGATGAACTCACAGATCAGAAAGAAGTGTCTCAGAAAGCTTCTTTCACGTTTTGAACGGATGAAATTTCCTTTATCAGCGTAGGCCTCAATGTGATCCAAAGAAGCCCTTCTCAGATTCCTCAAAGACAGTGTTAATGGACTGCTCCACGAAACATAAGTGTAACTCTGTGAGATGAATTCACACATCACCAACAAGTTTCTAAGAAAGCTTCTTTCTAGTTTTCATCTGTGGATATTTCCTTTGTCACTATAATGTTCATGGCGCTACGAAGTATCTAATTGCAGATTTCCAGAAAACTGTGCTAACAAACTGATCACTGAAGAGAAACGTGTAACTCTGTGAGTTGCATTCGCACATGGCAATGCAGTGTCTCAGAAAGCTTCTCTTTAGTTATTATGGGAGAATATTTCCTTTATCACCATGGGCCCCAATAGGCTCCCAAATATCACTTTTCAGATTCCACGAAAAGAGTGTTAGCAAACTGCTTCTTGAGGCAGAGGTTGTAACTCTGTGAGATGAACTCACAGATCAGAAAGAAGATTCTCAGAAAGCTTCTTTCACGTTTTGAACGGATGAAATTTCCTTTATCAGCGTAGGCCTCAATGTGATCCAAGGAAGCCCTTCTCAGATTCCTCAAAGACAGTGTTAATGGACTGCTCCACGCAACATAAGTGTAACTCTGTGAGATGAATTCACACATCACCAAGAAGTTTCTAAGAAAGCTTCTATCTAGTTTTCATCTGTGGATATTTCCTTTGTCACTGTAATGTTCATGGCGCTACGAAGTATCTAATTGCAGATTTCCAGAAAACTGTGCTAACAAACTGATCACTGAAGAGAAACGTGTAACTCTGTGAGTTGCATTCACACATGGCAATGCAGTTTCTCAGAAAGCTTCTCTTTAGTTATTATGTGAGGATAATTCCTTTATCACCATGGGCCACAATAGGCTCCCAAATATCACTTTGCACATTCCACGAAAAGAGTGTTAGCAAACTGCTTCTTGAGGCAGAGGTTGTATCTCTGTGAGATGAACTCACAGATCAGAAAGAAGATTCTCAGAAAGCTTCTTTCACGTTTTGAACGGATGAAATTTCCTTTATCAGCGGAGCCCTCAAAGTGATCCAAAGAAGCCCTTCTCAGATTCCTCAAAGACAGTGTTAATGGACTGCTCCACGAAACATAAGTGTAACTCTGTGAGATGAATTCACACATCACCAAGAAGTTTCTATGAAAGCTTCTTTCTAGTATTCATCTGTGGATATTTCCTTTGTCACTGTAGTGTTCATGGCGCTATGAAGTGTCTAATTGCAGATTTCCAGAAAACTGTGCTAACAAACTGATCACTGAAGAGAAACGTGTAACTCTGTGAGTTGCATTCACACATGGCAATGCAGTTTCTCAGAAAGCTTCTCTTTAGTTATTATGTGAGGATAATTCCTTTATCACCATGGACCCCAATAGGCTCCCAAATATCACTTTGCACATTCCACGAAAAGAGTGTTAGCAAACTGCTTCTTGAGGCAGAGGTTGTATCTCTGTGAGATGAACTCACAGATCAGAAAGAAGTTTCTCAGAAAGCTTCTTTCACGTTTTGAACTTATGAAATTTCCTTTATCAGCGTAGCCCTCAAAGTGATCCAAAGAAGCCCTTCTCAGATTCCTCAAAGACAGTGTTAATGGACTGCTCCACGAAACATAAGTGTAACTCTGTGAGATGAATTCACACATCACCAAGAAGTTTCTAAGAAAGCTTCCTTCTAGTTTTCATCTGTGGATATTTCCTTTGTCACTGTAATGTTCATGGCGCTACGAAGTATCTAATTGCAGATTTCCAGAAAACTGTGCTAACAAACTGATCACTGAAGAGAAACGTGTAACTCTGTGAGTTGCATTCACACATGGCAATGCGGTTTCTCAGAAAGCTTCTCTTTAGTTATTATGTGAGGATAATTCCTTTATCACCATGGGCCCCAATAGGCTCCCAAATATCACTTTGCAGATTCCACGAAAAGAGTGTTAGCAAACTGCTTCTTGAGGCAGAGGTTGTAACTCTGTGAGATGAACTCACAGATCAGAAAGAAGTTTCTCAGAAAGCTTCTTTCACGTTTTGAACGGATGAAATTTCCTTTATCAGCGTAGGCCTCAATGTGATCCAAAGAAGTCCCTTCTCAGATTCCTCAAAGACAGTGTTAATGGACTGCTCCACGATACATAAGTGTAACTCTGTGAGATGAATTCACACATCACCAAGAAGTTTCTAAGAAAGCTTCTTTCTAGTTTTCATCTGTGGATATTTCCCTTGTCACTGTAATGTTCATGGCGTGATGAAGTATCTAATTGCAGATTTCCAGAAAACTGTGCTAACAAACTGATCACTGAAGAGAAACGTGTAACTCTGTGAGTTGCATTCACACATGGCAATGCAGTTTCTCAGAAAGCTTCTCTTTAGTTATTATGTGAGGATAATTCCTTTATCACCATGGGCCCCAATAGGCTCCCAAATATCACTTTGCAGATTCCCCGAAAAGAGTGTTAGCAAACTGCTTCTTGAGGCAGCGGTTGTAACTCTGTGAGATGAACTCACAGATCAGAAAGAAGTTTCTCAGAAAGCTTCTTTCACGTTTTGAACGGATGAAATTTCCTTTATCAGCGTAGGCCTCAATGTGATCCAAAGAAGCCCTTCTCAGATTCCTCAAAGACAGTGTTAAATGGACTGCTCCACGAAACATAAGTGTAACTCGGTGAGATGAATTCACACATCACCAAGAAGTTTCTAAGAAAGCTTCTTTCTAGTTTTCATATGTGGATATTTCCTTTGTCACTGTAATGTTCATGGCGCTATGAAGTATCTAATTGCAGATTTCCAGAAAACTGTGCTAACAAACTGATCACTGAAGAGAAACGTGTAACTCTGTGAGTTGCATTCACACATGGCAATGCAGTTTCTCAGAAAGCTTCTCTTTAGTTATTATGTGAGGATAATTCCTTTATCACCATGGACCCCAATAGGCTCCCAAATATCACTTTGCAGATTCCACGAAAAGAGTGTTAGCAAACTGCTTCTTGAGGCAGAGGTTGTAACTCTGTGAGATGAACTCACAGATCAGAAAGAAGTTTCTCAGAAAGCTTCTTTCACGTTTTGAACGGATGAAATTTCCTTTATCAGCGTAGGCCTCAAAGTGATCCAAAGAAGCCCTTCTCAGTTTCCCCAAAGACAGTGTTAATGGACTGCTCCACGAAACATAAGTGTAACTCTGTGAGATGAATTCACACATCACCAAGAAGTTTCTAAGAAAGCTTCTTTCTAGTTTTCATCTGTGGATATTTCCTTTGTCACTGTAATGTTCATGGCGCTATGAAGTATCTAATTGCAGATTTCCAGAAAACTGTGCTAACAAACTGATTACTGAAGAGAAACGTGTAACTCTGTGAGTTGCATTCACACATGGAAATGCAGTTTCACAGAAAGCTTCTCTTTAGTTATTATGTGAGGATAATTCCTTTATCACCATGGGCCCCAATAGGCTCCCAAATATCACTTTGCAGATTCCACGAAAAGAGTGTTAGCAAACTGCTTCTTGAGGCAGAGGTTGTAACTCTGTGAGATGAACTCACAGATCAGAAAGAAGTTTCTCAGAAAGCTTCTTTCTCATTTTTATTGGAAGATGTTTCCATTGGCCCCATTGTCTTCAAAGGGATCGGGAATATCTGTTCTCAGATTCCACACAAATAGGGCTAGGCCACGGCCCCACGAAATACAGCTGCAACTTAGTGAGTTGAATTCACACATCACATAGCGGTTTCTCAGAAAGCTTCTTTCTTTAGTAAGACGAGGTTATTTGTGGTCTTGGAGCGCCACCGTGTGTCCTATTGCAGATCCTGCGAAAACTCTGCTAGCAAGTTTCTTAGTGGAAACAATGATGGACATCTGTGGGCTGAATTCACCCACAACAAAGAAGTTTCTGAGAAGGCTTCTCTGCAGGTTTCTCTGAGGATAGTTCCTTATTCAGCATTCGATTCAACGATATCCAAGACTTCACATCTGAGATTCCTCAAAATGAGTGCTAGGAAACTCCCCCGAGAAAGGGTGATAGAACACTGTGAAATGAATTCACATATCACAAAGCAGTTTCTCAGAAAGCTTGGTTCAGCTTTCTCTTGGAGGATATTTATTTTCTCCTTCTATTCTTCAAAGCTATCTGAAATATCACTTTCTCGGAATCCACGGAAACAATCCTAAGAAACGGCTCCAAAAAACACTGGCGTAACTATGTGAGTTGCATTCACACATGGCAATGCAGTTTCTCAGAAAGCTTCTCTTTAGTTATTATGTGAGGATAATTCCTTTATCACCATGGGCCCCAATATGCTCCCAAATATCACTTTGCAGATTCCACGAAAAGAGTGTTAGCAAACTGCTTCTTGAGGCAGAGTTTGTAACTCCTGTGAGATGAACTCACAGATCAGAAAGAAGTTTCTCAGAATTCTTCTTTCACGTTTTGAACGGATGAAATATCCTTTATCAGCGTAGGCCTCAATGTGATCCAAAGAAACCCTTCTCAGATTCCTCAAAGACAGTGTTAATGGACTGCTCCACGAAACATAAGTGTAACTCTGTGAGATGAATTCACACATCACCAAGAAGTTTCTAAGAAATCTTCTTTCTAGTTTTCATCTGTGGATATTTCCTTTGTCACTGTAATGTTCATGGCGCTACGAAGTATCTAATTGCAGATTTCCAGAAAACTGTGCTAACAAACTGATCACTGAAGAGAAACGTGTAACTCTGTGAGTTGCATTCCCACATGGCAATGCAGTTTCTCAGAAAGCTTCTCTTTAGTTATTATGTGAGGATAATTCCTTTATCACCATGGGCCCCAATAGGCTCCCAAATATCACTTTGCAGACTCCACGAAAAGAGTGTTAGCAAACTGCTTCTTGAGGCAGAGGTTGTAACTCTGTGAGATGAACTCACAGATCAGAAAGAAGTGTCTCAGAAAGCTTCTTTCACGTTTTGAACGGATGAAATTTCCTTTATCAGCGTAGGCCTCAATGTGATCCAAAGAAGCCCTTCTCAGATTCCTCAAAGACAGTGTTAATGGACTGCTCCACGAAACATAAGTGTAACTCTGTGAGATGAATTCACACATCACCAAAAGTTTCTAAGAAAGCTTCTTTCTAGTTTTCATCTGTGGATATTTCCTTTGTCACTATAATGTTCATGGCGCTACGAAGTATCTAATTGCAGATTTCCAGAAAACTGTGCTAACAAACTGATCACTGAAGAGAAACGTGTAACTCTGTGAGTTGCATTCGCACATGGCAATGCAGTGTCTCAGAAAGCTTCTCTTTAGTTATTATGGGAGAATATTTCCTTTATCACCATGGGCCCCAATAGGCTCCCAAATATCACTTTGCAGATTCCACGAAAAGAGTGTTAGCAAACTGCTTCTTGAGGCAGAGGTTGTAACTCTGTGAGATGAACTCACAGATCAGAAAGAAGTTTCTCAGAAAGCTTCTTTCTCGTTTTGAACGCATGAAATCTCCTTTATCAGCGTAGGCCTCAATGTGATCCAAAGAAGCCCTTCTCAGATTCCTCAAAGACAGTGTTAATGGACTGCTCCACGAAACATAAGTGTAACTCTGTGAGATGAATTCACACATCACCAAGAAGTTTCTAAGAAAGATTCTTTCTAGTTTTCATCTGTGGATATTTCCTTTGTCACTGTAATGTTCATGGCGCTATGAAGTATCTAATTGCAGATTTCCAGAAAACTGTGCTAACAAAATGATCACTGAAGAGAAACGTGTAACTCTGTGAGTTGCATTCACACATGGCAATGCAGTTTCTCAGAAAGCTTCTCTTTAGTTATTATGTGAGGATAATTCCTTTATCACCATGGGCCCCAATAAGCTCCCAAATATCACTTTGCTGATTCCACGAAAAGAGTGTTAGCAAACTGCTTCTTGAGGCAGAGGTTGTAACTCTGTGAGATGAACTCACAGATCAGAAAGAAGTGTCTCCGAAAGCTTCTTTCACGTTTTAAACGGATGAAATTTCCTTTATCAGCGTAGGCCTCAAAGTGATCCAAAGAAGCCCTTCTCAGATTCCTCAAAGACAGTGTTAATGGACTGCTCCACGAAACATAAGTGTAACTCTGTGAGATGAATTCACACATCACCAAGAAGTTTCTAAGAAAGCTTCCTTCTAGTTTTCATCTGTGGATATTTCCTTTGTCACTGTAATGTTCATGGCGCTACGAAGTATCTAATTGCAGATTTCCAGAAAACTGTGCTAACAAACTGATCACTGAAGAGAAACGTGTAACTCTGTGAGTTGCATTCACACATGGCAATGCGGTTTCTCAGAAAGCTTCTCTTTAGTTATTATGTGAGGATAATTCCTTTATCACCATGGGCCCCAATAGGCTCCCAAATATCACTTTGCAGATTCCACGAAAAGAGTGTTAGCAAACTGCTTCTTGAGGCAGAGGTTGTAACTCTGTGAGATGAACTCACAGATCAGAAAGAAGTTTCTCAGAAAGCTTCTTTCACGTTTTGAACGGATGAAATTTCCTTTATCAGCGTAGCCCTCAATGTGATCCAAAGAAGCCCTTCTCAGATTCCTCAAAGACAGTGTTAATGGACTGCTCCACGAAACATAAGTGTAACTCGGTGAGATGAATTCACACATCACCAAGAAGTTTCTAAGAAAGCTTCTTTCTAGTTTTCATCTGTGGATATTTCCTTTGTCACTGTAATGTTCATGGCGCTATGAAGTATCTAATTGCAGATTTCCAGAAAACTGTGCTAACAAACTGATCACTGAAGAGAAACGTGTAACTCTGTGAGTTGCATTCACACTTGGCAATGCAGTTTCTCAGAAAGCTTCTCTTTAGTTATTATGTGAGGATAATTCCTTTATCACCATGGACCCCATTAGGCTCCCAAATATCACTTTGCAGATTCCACGAAAAGAGTGTTAGCAAACTGCTTCTTGAGGTAGAGGTTGTAATTCTGTGAGATGAACTCACAGATCAGAAAGAAGTTTCTCAGAAAGCTTCTTTCACGTTTTGAACGGATGAAATTTCCTTTATCAGCGTAGGCCTCAAAGTGATCCAAAGAAGCCCTTCTCAGTTTCCCCAAAGACAGTGTTAATGGACTGCTCCACGAAACATAAGTGTAACTCTGTGAGATGAATTCACACATCACCAAGAAGTTTCTAAGAAAGCTTCTTTCTAGTTTTCATCTGTTGATATTTCCTTTGTCACTGTAATGTTCATGGCGCTATGAAGTATCTAATTGCAGATTTCCAGAAAACTGTGCTAACAAACTGATTACTGAAGAGAAACGTGTAACTCTGTGAGTTGCATTCACACTTGGAAATGCAGTTTCACAGAAAGCTTCTCTTTAGTTATTATGTGAGGATAATTCCTTTATCACCATGGGCTCCATTAGGCTCCCAAATATCACTTTGCAGATTCCACGAAAAGAGTGTTAGCAAACTGCTTCTTGAGGCAGAGGTTGTAACTCTGTGAGATGAACTCACAGATCAGAAAGAAGTTTCTCAGAAAGCTTCTTTCTCATTTTTATTGGAAGATGTTTCCATTGGCCCCATTGTCTTGAAAGGGATCGGGAATATCTGTTCTCAGATTCCACACAAATAGGGCTAGGCCACGGCCCCACGAAATACAGCTGCAACTCAGTGAGTTGAATTCACACATCACATAGCGGTTTCTCAGAAAGCTTCTTTCTTTAGTAAGACGAGGTTATTTGTGGTCTTGGAGCGCCACCGTGTGTCCTATTGCAGATCCTGCGAAAAACTCTGCTAGCAAGTTTCTTAGTGGAAACAATGATGGACATCTGTGGCTGAATTCACCCACAACAAAGAAGTTTCTGAGAAGGCTTCTCTGCAGGTTTCTCTCAGGATAGTTCCTTATTCAGCATTCGATTCACGATATCCAAGACGTCACATATGAGATTCCTCAAAATGAGTGCTAGGAAACTCCCCCGAGAAAGGGTGATAGAACACTGTGAAATGAATTCACATAACAAAGCAGTTTCTCAGAAAGCTTGGTTCAGCTTTCTCTTGGAGGATATTTATTTTCTCCTTCTATTCTTCAAAGCTATCTGAAATATCACTTCTCGGAATCCACGGAAACAATCCTAAGAAACGGCTCCAAAAAACACTGGCGTAACTATGTGAGTTGCATTCACACATGGCAATGCAGTTTCTCAGAAAGCTTCTCTTTAGTTATTATGTGAGGATATTCCTTTATCACCATGGGCCCCAATATGCTCCCAAATATCACTTTGCAGATTCCACGAAAAGAGTGTTAGCAAACTGCTTCTTGAGGCAGAGTTTGTAACTCTGTGAGATGAACTCACAGATCAGAAAGAAGTTTCTCAGAATTCTTCTTTCACGTTTTGAACGATGAAATATCCTTTATCAGCGTAGGCCTCAATGTGATCCAAAGAAACCCTTCTCAGATTCCTCAAAGACAGTGTTAATGGACTGCTCCACGAAACATAAGTGTAACTCTGTGAGATGAATTCACACATCACCAAGAAGTTTCTAAGAAATCTTCTTTCTAGTTTTCATCTGTGGATATTTCCTTTGTCACTGTAATGT